>NW_027108478.1:83600-91100 GCF_000696795.3 Halyomorpha halys
TATATATATATATTTTTCAGTTTTATTATGTTATAGTAATTATGTTCAATTATTTAGAATATGATAACAAAATTCGGCAGTTCATTTATTTTATTTTCAACACTATTCAAGGTTGGGTAAAGGTTCCTTTTGAACCTCTATCCATTGTAACAGTATTGTATAAGTTTACGAGAACTGTTAGTAAACTAGTGGGGGGAGTTATGGCCTGAGCCAGCTGTTAATTCAATGTCAGCAGACAAAGAGCCAGATCAGCTGATTGAATGATACATAATGATGTTTGGAAGAATGGTTTGTTTTGGTTTTGTATTGTCTATTTATATTTAGTCTTATAAATTATGTCTGATGTGTTAGAGCTTGGAGTAACATAAATTTAATTAGAGGAGAAGATGGTCGGTGATGCAGTCAACAAATAAACAAAAACTCATTTATTTGTGCCAACATTATGATCTGAATTTCAGGCCCTTCATTAGGACTATATAAAAATATATATATATATTTTTTATTATTTTAAACACTACTTACATATCTTATAATGTTAAGTCCATTACTCATCATTTACATTTTCTTCCGCACCTTTTATTATGTTTATTTCTTCAACACATTGTCTTTTAATTTTTCATAATTTATTTTGTATAATTCTTACTTCAATAATATTATATTTCATCTTCTATTGTTATAAATCTACTGTCATCTACTTCTATTATTATTAACCAACTACTTTCGACTTTATTCATTGTTATATATACATATTTCCAAATGTGTTTGTTTATTATTTATTTTCTTTTATTTTCATGTTTCTCTAAGTGATGGTTGTTATCTATTTTTTGTTTTTTTAGCCCTGATGAAGGCCTGAAATTCAGGTCGAAAATTTGGCACAAATAAATAAGCTTTTGTTTATTCGCTGACCACATTCCTCATCATCTCCTCATATTAATCTATGGTCAATTATTATTACTTTAACATGAATTTAAATTTTGTACATATGACTTTTTGTTGATAGCCCAATTCTTATAATTTTCTATAGTGATTATTTCTTTTAAATTTTGCTTGAAGACATTTTTTCCCAATGTATGATTTTTGGCATATCAAATTTGAATTTATTTCCTGGTTGTCTGAAATGTGTGGAGAGAGCAGTGTGGTCAGGTTTGTTAGCGTTTTTTGTTATGGAGCTATAGCTATATTTGTGTTGATATACCCTTCTTTTGAAATACTGTTTTTAAGTTCCAAAATAAGCTTTTCTATCTTCTTCTTTTCGTCATCTTCACAGAGAATTTCGTACACTATATTAGATTGAAGCTCTATTTTCTCTTTGTCTTTCGTAATAGTGTGAAGTTTGGATTAAGTGGTAATGTTTTTGAATGTAATAGCATTATCATTTTTGTTTTTGATATTGTTTAAGGTTTTTGATATCCTCTCTGAGATTGTTGGTATATATGGAATTGTGCAGTATCTTATATGGTTCATTTCTTGGGGTTTAGGTTGTAATAGTGTAAGTTATTTATTAGAACAATTGGAAAACTTGTTCATGAGGGAACCCATTTGCTAACGGAAGATCTACTTCTTTATTTTCTGTTTTTACTATATTTTCTCTATTTTGGTAGTTGAAAGAAGTTAATTTTCATGTCCGGTTTAACTAAATTTTTAGAGATATTGATTCTGTATCTTTTTGGACACTGGCTGGTATAATGTATATGTCTTCCAAAGTGGATGGGTTTTTGACACCATTTTGTTTCTATTTCCTTGTTTGAATTCCTAATCAAAAGTACTTCTAACAATGATATTTTGATTTCTATTTAGAATTCTATGATTAAATTTAATTTGGAAAAATTGTTAAATTCACTAAATATTATTTCTTATTCGTTATTCTTGGTTGGTATCACAATTATTATATCGTCAATAAATTTATACATAACTGGTATATGAAATGGAATTTTGGGTATCAATTTACCTAATAAATCTTCTAAATAAATATCTGCTAAAATCAGGGCAATATGAAATCCCATGTATATGTATTGAACAATTATGATGCGTCCAATGTAACTAGTTTGTATTCTGGTGACATTTGAGTGCTAGTGATATTATTTTAGGAAATCAAAGGAGTCTTTAAGTTGTATTTTTTGGGGGGCAATATGCTTTAATATATCAACTAGATATTTTGATAACTTATATATTGGGGAATTCCAGAATGAAACTATTTGTCTGACTGGGTTTCCTTCTTTATAGTTTTTGTAACTGAATATAATTTTGGAGATGCTGGTGGATTTGCAAGCAGTTAGAAGTATGTTTATATTTACCTCTCATTTCATTCCAATCATTCTCTTCCACAATATTTTAAAAATAAATTCTGTATCACTAATAAGGGAAATCACAGTTTACTAGTTTGGTTCATAATTTATACAATGTTTAGGGCCGTGGAACAAGAACTACCACTTCATCTAAACTTTACACCATTACGAAAGACAAAGACAAAATAGAGCCACGGTCTAATATAGTGAACAAAATTTCTTGTGAAGAAAGCTGTGGAAAATCCTATACTGGAACTTCACAACAGTATCTCAAAAGAAGTTTATATCAACACAAATATAGCTATAGCTCCATAACAAAAAACGCTAACAAACCTGACCACACTGCTCTCACCACACATTTCAGACAAACAGGAAATAAATTCAAATTTGACACACCAAAAATCATACATCAGGAAAACAACTTCAAGTGAAATTTAAAAGAAATGATCACGATAGAAAAATATAAGAATCGGGCTATTAACAAAAAATAAGATGTACAAAATTTAAAATCATGTTACCCCAACCTCATAAACACATAAAACATAAATAACAACATCAATATAAATAGAAAAAATATATAATAGAAATAACAAACCAACTCCCGGTTAAGTTTTGGAAAAAGCAAAACAAACCCACATTTAATTTTCTCCATTTCACCCCTATTCAGTTCTGGAACAAACTTTGAGTTAGTTGTTTCACAGCAATGTGGAAAATACGATAAAATACAATTTAAGAAATATTTATAGTTAGTTATCTCAATTTATACTCTGTACAATGAAGGTTATTAATAATTAGTTGAAGAAATTCTTTTTTTTTATAAAAAAAAAAAAAATGATTTTTCATCATTTTTGTTCAATCATGATGATATAAACAGTGAAATTGTCTTTTTGGCTGATCTCCAAGATTCGCAAAAAAAAATAATATTTCAATACTAAACAATTATATATATCAACAGGTTAAAGGAAAGTTACAATTATCATAAATTAAGGTTACAGCTAGAACTGGAAACTTGACCTTAGAAAATGATCACGTAAAACATGATTAAAGAATAAAATATTACAATTCAAAAGAAAATACCTTAAAACTAATCCATCAGTCAATATGGCATCATAACAAGGCTAAACCATAAAGTCTGTAATGTATAAACAATTCAATCAGCTTTGTTCCTAATTCAAATACAAAAACACCACTAAAATTGCCATATAAATACAAAGAATATTTTTCCAACGAAGAAAAATGTTAATATATAGTAACAACATCAACGAAAGTCGTCATATTTTAACTTGTTTACGAAAGTTTACTGTCATGCAAAATGTTAAATTTTCAAAATTCTAAAATGAATAACTTTATTTAACAGAGTATGTAACGTAACTCCGAAAATCATAGTGAGAAAAACATATGAGGAGGTACTAGTGCCAATATCGAAAGTTTTAACACTCCTTCATATCATGCTTCCATCATTTTGATTTTCAGAAGTAAGTCCGATCTTCTGTGTTAGTTTCATCACTCTACCATGTCTAGGGGTTCGGTAAGTACATTAACAGTAATCATTTAGGTCCAAAGGTATTTAAGGTAGATATTGACAAATTATATGGCTTCTCTGATAAAATACAATTAATAGTCATACATCATATACTTGGATTAAGATCTGACGACTGAAATTTATGTCATGTGCTGAGCTGTTTGATTGCCATTCAATCTGGTTATCTTATTTTGGTGGATTCACTTATCCAAGGCTAAATGTTTTCGATATAATACCTCCTTATATTCCTCAATGATAGCACAGGATTCTGCTTCTAGAGCAGATTCTAGGCTAGAGCAACAGGTTTCAGTTGAGTATATTTATGATTCCCATTACTGCCCAGTTAATCTTAGGAAATGAATCACTCTTCAGTTATGGTGTTATTTCATTTACAGAGATTGCAAGCAATTAACAACCGTTTTGTCATTTTCTAGCCCTGTTACAAAGCTGAAGCTGAGGCTGAGTATTTTAAAAGTTAAATTTTTGAATCACGAAAACTAAGGTATTAAATGTTTGTCTGCTTCAGAAAATTATCAAGCAACTTTTCTTGAGGGCAGTAAAAACTTTAAAAAACCTATCCACTCTACTTTGATTTTCAAAAACTTTCGATAGTTAAATAGCAACATTTAGAGAATGATCTAAATATCATTTTTTTTTTTTTTTTTTTTTTTTTTTTTTTTTTTTTTTTTTTTTTTTTTTAATGATCTTACGGTTTTGCCTTGTATTAAAGGTCATTTTATGTGTGCTATTGTTTTTAATAACCGTCCGTTTAACGAGGTTAAGCAAGCTCCTAATCTTTAATTGCTCATTACCCAGAATCAAACATTCTTATCACCATCCCCATATCATTGTTAGTTCCTTATACTCCAACCTTAGATAAAATGCCGTTCATCGACAGTAGGCAAATGTGATCAATATCTACACAGATCTTCGCGTATTAGGAATAGCACAAGGATTTTAAAAATATCCATACTGTTACCTGAACTGAGAGCCTCAGTGAAAGACTTTCCTCTTGCCAGGTAGAATATGCGCTGGGAAAATTATTTGGGAAGATTAATTACATAAACATGTTTGAAATCTATGTTTAACAAATAAATTGTATGTATTATAAAGAAGCGAAATATAATGTATATATATATATATATATATATATATTTTTATCATTCATATATGATATGAACAGTCAGCTGACTATGAAGTACCAGCTTACTGTAAATCCCCCCGCCAGTTTACGAACAATCCTCGCGTATTCTCGTTCAGATTCCTCTAATCTATCACCACTCTGTATTTTTCAGTAGTATCACCTGGCGCGCTCTTCTTTTTAACCGCCCACAATGGACTATTGTATGGGGATTTACCATCAATGACTATTCCCTGGTGTTTTAAACTTTTGAGCTCTTCCCGGATGTCGTGGCGTAGCGCCGGCGGGAATCTCCTCTCTTTCACATATGTAACCTTATCTTCTTTTAGTATGATCTCATGAACTGTCTTCCCGGATGCCCCGAAATGTCTCCTTCTTTAAAAAAAATATCTTTATATTCCCTCTTAAGCCTCTGTCTCCAGTCCTCAGCCTGATTGATTACTCCAACCCAACCCCCTCGGTTTTTCTCTGTCGCTGACATTTGTACATTTTACCCTCAACTTAATTCTCCACTTCCTCTCGATATTCTTAAGCCAAGCACCCACCTTCCCTAGCAGGTCACATCCCACAATCACTTTGTATTCCCTCGGCATACTCCCTACGATATGCACCAGCAAGTTCTCTCTACTAAATCCCCACCGGGTCAAACCTATCTCTACCTCCCCCTCTACCACACAAGGGCCACCCAGGGTGATTAATTTACATTGAATTTTCTAGTGTGTCCTCCCTCCACTACACATTTTTTCTAAGGCTTCTCGGCACAAAATGGTGTTGGAACTGCCGGTGTCCACTAGGCACTTTACTCCTGCTATCTCTATTATAGGCAGACCGCCGCTCTTCTCCCTCACATTATAATTCAGCAGTGTACGGTCGCCCCTTCGCTGACAACCCCTTCAGATGTCTCGTGTCTTCCTCTCTCCAGTCCCTCGCCTCCATTCTCCTCTGTTCCCTCGTTTCCATCCTCTTGTTTCCATCTTGTCCCCTTGACTACCTCAGTTCCGTGGCTCCTTGACTTCTTCTTCGGTCTCTGAGGCTGCTGATGCTTCAGTAGATTCATCTGAAGATCTACTCAACCTACGGTGGCTTCTTCGTATTTGTTGGGCGTTGATCTCCATTGGTTCGCCCCAGCCCACATCTCTTTTTTGGTACATTGTATGGGCACTGTTTGGCTATGTGCTCCACATCCCCGCATTCAATGCATTTCGTGCGCGGGCAATGCGCCACTAAGTGCCCAATCTTTCCACAACCATGACACTTGCGGTTCTCCCACCGATTGTATTACTTCTGGGATTAGCTAGGCTTCTTCTGTTTTCTTGGCTCCTAGCTCTCTCTCTTCTACCCTCTCCATGTTATCTCCTCCTCCAATGGTTGGGCATGTTTCTGGGCCGTTGGTATTCTATCCTGGTCTACCTTGGCTCTTCTACTTCCATTTGGGCCTCCACTTCTCTAGCGCTTGTTTTAATGAGATCTTGGGCAATTTCTACAAACGAGCGCTCACTCGGAAATCCTTCCTTCTTCCCTAGCTCCTTTGCCAACTATACCTTTAGTACCAGGGATAAGAACTGCATCCAACCCTGCACCTGGATTGTTTCCATCATTTCGCAGAGTTTATCTTGTATTCTGTTAAAGCGTGTCAGGAGTTCAATGGCATATTGCCCACTATACTATTTTGGTTTTTTTGTCTCCCTGATCATCATAAATATGTCCTCTTCTGGGGGTCACCGTCCTCCTCCGAACGCCTTCTTTAGTCTTTCTTTGATGACCTTCCAGGGGGTCTCTTCATCTGCCTGAATCTGATTTAGGACACTTCTTTTTTACTCGGCAGACTACCGCTGCTTTCAGTGCTTTTGCATTCTCGTTATCCAGTACATCCTCCGATTTCTTCACTTCTATTCGCCCCATTAGGCGAACGCTCCCTTTTAAGAAATGATTTAATTCTCCGGTCTCTCCGGTGAATTTTTCTAGGTCCGACACTGCCTTCCTCAGGTCCTGGGCGGTTGCCGTACGGACCTTAATCCATTCAAGCGTCGTGGCATGAAATTGAGCTAAAGAGACTTCTGGTAGTGGCTGAATCTGCTCCGGAGGTAGGTTAGCTGTTGCTAAAGTTTGGTTGACTGCAGCTTGAGGTTGATTCATATTAGGGATGTGACATCGATGTTTTACCCAAAACATCGATGTTTTTAAGCCGATGTTTTTTCTACATCGATCTTTTACTTTCGATGTTTTACGTTTGTCCCAATTTTTAATTTTTTTTTTTTATCAACAATGTGGTGGGATAAAAAAGGACCTCCAATCATCACGCTAAAGACGTAATAAAGATAAATTACGACTAGAAAAACATCGATGTTTTAAAATATCTATGCTCAATATTAAAATATCATTGCAAACAAATCTTTTCCAAAAATCCATCGATGTTTTTGAACATTTCAGAAACATAAGGTCTGTTCTTATCATGCTCAGGCTAGTCAGAAGTGCTTTTTGTATCAAAGAATACGACATCGATTACAAAAAACATCGATATTTTAAAATATCGTTGCTTACAATACATTACC
>NW_027108478.1:91405-118043 GCF_000696795.3 Halyomorpha halys
GGACATCGACTACAAAAAACATCGATGTTTTTAAAATATCGTTGCTTACACTACATTACCCAAAATACATCGATGTTTTTGAATATCCATTTGAGTAACATAAGGTCTGTTCCAACGATCACGCATTTTCGGCCTGTCAGAAGTTTTTTTTTTAACAAAGAATCCGTCATCGACTACAAAAACATCGTGTTTTTAAAATATCGTTGCTTAAAATACCTTACCCAAAACACATCGATGTTTTCGAACATCCATTTGAGAAACATAAGGTCTGTTCAACGATCCAACGTCCTACAGCCTGTCAGAAGTGGTTATACTCTTTCTCGGTTCTTGTACACTCTCGATGGTTTCCACGTTATGTTCCCGAATTGTTATCACCCGGAATGGCCCCTCATAGCGCCGAGATTCCTTGATCCTATTGGACCCTAAACGGCGGTACACAACAGTCCCAATTTTAATGTCCCCCATCACAGCGCGAAGGTTCAAATTTTGTCTTTCCACTCGCCGACGTTTCTCCCTCTCTATTCGCCCTCTCGCTTTTTCCCACAACTTACGCATAACCATCCCGTGATTTACAATTTCCCCAGTCACCTCCGCCGTGTTCATAAAGTTCCTACGTCTCCCTTGCAGGCCAAAGAGAACTTCAAACGGTGAAAACCCCGTAGTGGTATGGATGGAGTGATTATACGCGGCTATCGCCCTTACCATTGCCTCATCCGGCTGCAGCCCCTTGTCAGCATGATAAACCCGCAAATGATCACTCAGGGTACTATGGAGTCTTTCTATACCCCCTCTACTTTTAGGATGTCCCGGAGTGTTAATGTGCCAATCAACTTCTAGAGCCTTCATCTCTCCCCTGATTGTGGCATTATCGAACTCCCGGCCCCCGTCAGAAGAAATCCGCCTTGGGACCCCATAAAATTGGAACCATGTCCTAAGCGCGCCTATTACTGCCTCCGCTGTCCTATCTTGGGCCAGATGTGCCATGGCCACTTTACTAAAGAGGTAGATGACAGTTATCCACTTGAACCCTTTTTTCCATGTAAGAGTCGATCTGAATGTCACTAAGCGGTTCCAATGCAGTGGGTGTCTCCTTGACGGCCTTAGGCGGGTGGCGGTCGTACTTTGTACTAAGGCATATGTCGCAAGCTCCTATAACTTCCTGGACCGTCTTCTTCATACCCCACCAAAAATAGCGACGCTTGTGGGCTTGTAACGTCTCGCTCACACCACGATAATTGGTTTTTCCTTGGTGGTGAGCTAGAGTGACTTCCTTTAGCCGTTCTTCGTCTCGCACCGTCTCCACCATTATCGTGCTACGGACGAACGTCCTGTCGATCCCTATTTGTTCGAGTCTCCACAGCCGTTTGATTTTTTCCCATATGACTTCCCATATGTTCCCTACATAGAGGTAATGAGTTCTTCCTGCCTTTGATGAGTCTATTAGCGCCCGACATATCTGATCTTCCCTCGCACCTGGTTGTGACCATATCGTGTTAATAGAGGTTTGCCCGTACTTAGAGTATTCCACCTTCATAGGGCCTGAAGTCCTTGTTTTCCATATTATCTGCACTTTTTTGTCGTTTTAATCTCATCCATTTCTTCAATCTCGGACGGCTATCTCCTGTAGAGCTATCGTCCCCTTAAGACGGGGTTCCTTCCTCCCGCGGCTGTGTGTTAGAAGTCTACCCTTCCCCTGGATTCCATTCTCTTAGGAATTGTCTGACGTCCCCCGATGGTTCTCCTTGTTCCTCCTCTACCGCATTTATGATTAGTGCCCGAGACAACCAATCCGCAACTACATTCTCTTTTCCCGGCTTATAGGCTATCTCCATATTGAATTGGCCTGGGAGCTCCTTCCAGCGAGTGATGCGCGCAGAAGCCTCCTTCAGTTTCCCTACCCACTGAAGAGGTCGGTGATCGGTATGGAATCTAAATCTCCTCCCAAACACATACCGTCGGAAGTGCTCCACCGCCCACACAATTCCTAATAGTTCGCGCTCTAGGGCACTGTAACGCGATTCTGCGTCCGTCAACTTCCTGCTTCCGTATGCCACTGGACGTTCTCCCTTCTCACTATCCTGCGAAAGCACTGCCCCCAAAGCGTATTCGATGGCATCCGTCGTGATCGTGAACTGCTTGCTGAAATCTGGGAACGCCAGTACCGGTTCTCTTTGTAGCCGCTCCACACAACGCTTGATATTGTTTTCCATGGCTGGCGTTATTACTATTTTGCTACCCCATTTTAAGAGAGCTAACTGTGCCCAGACCGGATGCCCTCGTCTCACGAAAATTCGTCGCTGGTGTAGTGCCTTCTACTTCCCTTTCCGGTTCGTCTCCCGCTCCAGTCCTGGTTATTGACCTCCATTGGCTCTGGCTGTGGTTCCCTCCTGGTTGGTCGGTGACTTCTATTGGCAGGCGTCATGGCGTTTATTGGCAGGCATCATGGCTTCACTCACATAGACGCGGTGCGAGTCGTTCTCTTCCCAGCCTAGATGGCGTGTAGAGAAATCTCTCTTTATTCTTCGCTGCCGCACTAGCTCATCTTTTATCGTTTGACAGACGAATCTTGCGATAATCGGACCAGGGGTCCCTTCCTGTTTGGGCTTGAGTCTCACGGCGTGATCAAGATCGTCCGGACTCAACTTGACGCCCAGACCCGCTCCGACGCTAAGAATTGTGCCTGTCACGGTTTCACCTGGCTTCATCTATTCCCTGAAGTTTGCTCTTCATTTCTTTTACTTCGTCGGTCAGCGCTCTCAGTAGGTCTGACATTGTACCAGACTCACCGGCTGGCAATGTACGCGATGCTGATTCGCAATCAGCACACTTCCATTTTTTACTGCTCTCTTTTATGCCTTCTAAGTCTGTGAAATCTATTTTCATGCATTTAGCATGGAATATGTTTTGGCAGTTGAAACAAGCTAATTTAGTTTTGTCTTCAAGACTTACTGATTTTCCACATAGTTTGGAATTGACTATTTTGAAAATGAAATTTAAGTTAAATGTCACAATGCTTTAAACAATGAAAAAATGTGAAAAATAATAACAATAATAAAGGCACACCTGTTTGTTTGTGTGGAGACTGATAGGATTAGGGTGCTATCCCCAATACTCCAACTCCGCTGTCTCTATCACGTATACCGTTTTCTCTTCTCCTTGTTTTCCCCTTCACTAAACAACTATTACCACAACAAATAACTGTACTGAAGCTGTTATTTTATAAAAATGTGACGGTGAAAATGAAATTAGCAGAAAATCTTCAGGTGACTATTTAAATAGTATGTATGTGAGAAGCACTCAGTTAAGCTCTTGACTAATCGAGAGATACTCTAAGATAGTGACATGATACAAACATGTGGAGAATCTACCCATTGATAGAACTCCAATAACCTTTCTAGAGGAGAAGATCCCGTGACAAACTTCTCTTCAGACGCCTAGGAGGATTATTAGGTAATGAAGGAGAGGACAGGTTAGAAACAAGTGGATTTGGGTGGTTGGGAAGTTTTCCATGGAAGGAATGGTGTCTGGTTTTGGCCAAATCGGCAACATATGGGACATTCAAGTCATCCATCAAGTCATGATGGATCACTTGATTTGTGACAAAGTAAGGAGCGTTAAGGATTTTATGAAGGATTTTTGCCTGTAATGATTGGATTCGGGAGGAATTTGATGGTTTAGATTTCAAAATAAAATATTTTCTAAATTGTTCTTATCGATTTTTTGATATTTAACTCCATTGAACCAAATTAAAAAAAGTTTTCAAATACTAGGTCTGTTCCAACTACCGCTTTATATTATAATCCACTTCATAATCAATTGTTAAAAATAAAAATAAAAAAAATAAAATAAAATAAAAAATAAAATAAATAAATAAATTTAAAAAAATAGATGTAACAGTTGTGTCTTTGATTGAAAAAGCACTTCTGACTAGCCTGAACAAGGGTAGTCATTGGAACAGACCTTATGTTACTCAAATGGAAATTCAAAAACATCGATGTATTTTGGGTAATGTCTTGTTAGTAACGATATTTTAAAACATCTATGTTTTTTGTAGTCGATGTCGGTTTCTTAGTTTCAAAAACCACTTCTTAAGGTGGATCCACATGTTGGCCGCTCACCACGGATCGGAGGCTCGTATTAATGCTCGGCAAACAAAGAGCGGGCCATCCACATGTCAGTGTTATTCAGAGAGGCAAGCATAGCGGACGTACTAGTGGTTTCAGCCATTGCACTTGGATTGTATTATTTTTATTACAAAAAAAGAAAATTAAATATAAATAAATAAGATTAAATACAAAACTTATTATAAAAAGTACCAACAAACACCTTTAACCTCCTAACAGCTCTCAGTTGCAACTAGACATAGAACAATGGTGGAGATTAAGTGATTTCAGCAATTGCCCTGGGATTATATTATTTTTATTACAAAAGAAAATGAAAGAAAACGTAAAATACGACAAAGAAGATGGTGGATGACAACAATTCACAAAAATCGGAGTAGATAAGGTTAAAATTAATTAAATTCATTCATCTTTTATTTTAACTTTCATAATTGTGCTGCTGTACATATAATCTTGTAAAAAATGTATACAATGGAATATTAGATTGTAAAGATATACTAATACGTTTATTCTTCTTCCTGTATAAAGAATTAACCTATTGGGTATTGTGTTATAGAAGTTAACGTATTGTATTAACTATTTCAGCCTGTGGGACTGAAAGTGGTCCAAGTCATTTTTTATTTATTGTAAGAATTTCAATTGTTTATAAATGTTATTAAACGATGTATTTAGTTAAGAAATATGTTATTTTAGTGCATATTGTGTACTTAAACAACATATGAAAAGTAACAGCTCTCAGTTGCAACTAGACAAAGAACAATGGTGGAGACGCTACACGAGCGCCCTCACGAACCCCTTTGATCTGTGTCCAAAAAACCGACTCTCGACGGTTCGGCAACGAGCCTAGGCCAACCAAGCCAAGCCACCCATCCACATGATCGTGTATGTCTGAGTTCGCCATGGCTCGGCTAAAGGTAGATCCACATGTTGGCCGCTCGCCACGGATCGGAAGCTTGTACAAATGCTCGGCAAACAAAGAGCGGGCCATCCACATGTCAGTGTTATTCAGAGTGGCAAACATGGCGGACGTAATAGTGGTTTCAGCCATTGCACTTAGATTGTATTATTTTTATTACAAAAAAAGAAAATGATAGGAAATTAAATATAAATAAATAAGATTAAATATAAAACTTATTATAAAAAGTACCAACAAACACCTTCAACCTCCTAACAGCTCTTAGTTGTAACTAGACAAAGAACAATGGTGTAGATGCTACACGAGCGCTCTCACGAACCCCTTTGATCTGTGTCCAAAAACCGACTCTCGACGGCTCGGCAGCGAGCCTAGGCCAACCAAGCCGAGCCACCTATCCACATGCTCGTGTATGTCTGAGTTCGCCATGGCTCGGCCAACATGTAGAGGCCCCTTAACATGTAGAGGCCCCTTTACAGGCCGTAGAATGCGGGATCGTTGAACAGACCTTATGTTCCTGACATAGTTTTTCAAAAACATCGATGAATTTTGGGTAATGTATTGTAAGCAACGATATTTTAAAATATCGATGTTTTTTGTGGTCGATGTCGGATTATTTGTTTAAAAACCACTTCTTACTGGCCGTACAATACGGGATCGTTGGTACAGACCTTATGTTCCTGAAATAGTTGTTCAAAAACATAGATGTATTTTGTGTAATGTATTGTAAGCAAAAATATATTAAAACATTGATGTATTTTGGGTAATATATTGTAAGTAATACGGGATCGTTGGTACAGACCTTATGTTCCTGAAATAGTTGTTCAAAAACATAGATGTATTTTGGGTAATGTATTGTAAGCAACAATATTTTAAAATATTGATGTATTTTGGGTAATGTATTGTAAGTAACGATATTTTAAAACATCGATGTTTTTTGTGGTCGATCTTTGTTTCAAAAACCACTTCTGACAGGCTGTAGAATGCGTGATTGTTGGAACAGACCTTATGTTACTCAAATGGATGTTCATGAACATCGATGACTTTTGGGTAATGTATTGTAAGCAACGATATTTTAATATTGAACATTGATATTTCAAAACATCGATGTTTTTTTTTGTAAATGCTGCATTCTCTTTTGCAAAAACCACTTCCGACTGGCTGGAGTATACGTCGTCAGTTAAGGTGCATAACCCTATATATCTGACTCAGCATTATCCCCTTCCACCATTATTGTATTTATATCCCCCTGTTACAGAGCTAAGAAGTTCATTCAGTTATTAGAGTTGTTACTTTGTTGTTCGTAGTAATAGTGTAGTAGTAGTAGTAGTAGTGCATATTTTGTAACTTTGATACCAATAAAGTTTTTTTAAGTTCTTTCCGCGGTTACGTTCTTTATCTGGCGCCCGAACAGGGCCCCTATCAGCCTCAGGTCAGTAAAGGTGACGAAATTTTCCTGAAGATCAAGAAAAAATCGAAGAAATATTCCAACAGATTTTAGATCAACTCAGTGAAGACAGCCTTGAACGGACACTCTGGAAAGACCGAAGAAATTGTCATTTGATAACAGGTCTTGGAGTAAACCACCTGAAGTTTGTGTTTCTACACTTCAATAGGGTCAAGAAAAACAATTTCGATAGGACACCGCAGAACTGAAAATAAGAACTTGAGGTACATATTAATTTTTAAGTTTTATTTCATGTATGCCTAAGGATAAGAAAAGTAGGGTTAGATTAGATATAAGTGAAATCACAGATCAATTAAGTAATTTATTAATTAATAATAATTCAAGTAATTCTAATATATCCAACATGACTACTATAACATATTCTATGGTAAAAGAGGACTATGACCACATCCCCACATACGATGGTAATCCAGAAGATCTGATATTTTTTGTAAAAACTGTTAAAGCTGTCTATGATACAGTGTGTAGCGATAACAACACCTGTAAGCTTCAAAATCATGCCCGATTGCTTTCCAAAGTGACTTCCCGGTTAGTAGGCAACGCTAGGCACTGCTTATTAACTAATACTTTTGTAAACGTATCAGAACTTCTAGATCATTTACAAAATAATTTTAAAGGCTCAAGGACTGTTGAACAATTAAAATTAGAACTATTAAACATTAAATCAGGACCAAGAGAATACCCTATTTCGTTTATTGACCGAATAGCTCACATTAGAGCTTTAATATTCTCCAGAATTACTCTGGACGATGATATTGTAAATAAAGAAACAGTTATGAAATTATAAGACCGCGAAATTAATTATCACATTAAAGCTAATTTATATCCTCAACTTTGTGATTTCTTAAATCACCTAAGACTTTCCGATATTGATGACATTCGAAATGCGATACAAAATGATTGTTCTTTTATTTTAGAACGATTATACGGACATCAAAATTCTCCTAATCAAAAAAATAATTTCAAACATAAAAATTACAAACCTTTTAAACAAAATTATAATTCCAATCACAACTCTAGTTACAATTATAATCCTAATCATAACTATAATCATAATCATAATTATAATCCTAACTCTAATCATAATTATAATCCTAACTCTAATCATAATTATAATCCTAACTCTAATCATTTTGTAACTTTGATACCAATAAAGTTTTTTTAAGTTCTTTCCGCGGTTACGTTCTTTATCTGTCGTTGGAACAGACCTTATGTTACAGAAATGGTTGTTCTAAAACATTGATGTATTTTTGGCAAAGATTTGTATGCAATGATATTTTAAAACATCGATGTTTTTCTAGTCGTAATTTATCTTTATCACGTCGTTAGCGTGAAGTTGGATTACTTCTTTATACGACCACATTGTTGATAGGAATCTGTTTATTCTGTAAATTTTTTGTTTTCATTTAGTTACTTTTGAGAAAAAAAAATTTTAAATTGGGACAAAGGTAAAACATCGAAAGTAAAACAGCGAAGTTAAGATAACATCGGCGTAAAACATCGACATCGATGTCGCATCCCTAGCCGTAGATTGTTGTATTGTTTTGGTGAAATAATCCTTACAGGGCGTTATTCCATCATATTTATATTATAACACAAGTATAAGTAAATCTCCTTCTTTTAAAACTAAAACAAAATTCCAACAAAACACACACACAAAAAAAAAAATGAAATACTATGTCTATTAACAAAATAAATTTACGAATTAATTATTAAATATGGCGTTCTCACATGGTATATAGACACATTATCACTTTGGTTATTTTGATGGTATTACATCAATTTTGCAACATAAATATTCTTGACCATGTAATTTGTATTACCTATTTGGAGTGCATATGAACAGTTCGTTAACGATTTATAACATTTATTTGAAAACATGTCTAAAGCAGCAAGAGCTGTGAAAAATGTTAAAAAATCGTTAGTAAAAGTTAATCATGGAAATAAAGTGAAGACCAACATACCTGCTGGTCTGGCTTCTCCAGGACCTCCTTTAGGTCCTATGTTGGGTCAGGTAATTAATTTCGGCTACTGGTAAAATGTTTATCTATAAGTTGTTATACCCATGAAGTTAAAACTTTTATATTTTTAAAATTTTCTTGATTGGTGCATTTTGATTCCTGCACACATGTGTTAAATTTTAATGCCATTTGTATTGCCACAACATCATGCAACATCATCAAAGCATCAAAGCATTGGCAACATCGGGGAACATTATCATTTTATTACGGTATTTAGTAAAAAAAAAGTCAAATAGTCAAAAAACTATAATAGAACAATAGTGATTAGATTGAAATAAAAAAAAAAAAAATCTTGAGATATTGTTATCATTTATGATTAGTGTAACTAGATATTTTAAGCTCCAAAAGTGGTATTCCTTGATTTTTTTGGTAGGTGGGGGAGGTTTAAACACATGTAAGCATTGATGATTTAGTGAACGTTAAAACGTTTTTGGTATAAAGTATACATTTTGTTTTATATTTATTATTTGAGCCTATTTATCTCAAATATTGTGATGAGGTTTAAACATTGAATAAAGAATGTGGCCACTTTCAAGTCAAAGTCAAAATTAATTTCTACGTGGAACTGTTGAGGTCTGACAGACCTCAGCCTACCATTAGTGTCAGAAGTTTTCATTTTTTTAATTTAGTGTTTAAAATTAAGGATAAACTTGTTATCTTTTGTAAATTATCATCTGATTTTAGAAAATCATATTTTAGGAATCGTAAGTTCAAAATCTTTTTTCATAAAGACTGTCAAGTTTCTCATGTTACAAAAAATTTTCTGAATTTCTGTCCTCATGATAATAAATGGGTTGGCGTCACTGGGAAGTCTGATATGATAACTGAATGAAAACCCTTCAAAGAAGCAGTTGATAATTTGGAAAAAAAAAAAAAAAAAATGCACCAATCGTAGTTGATATAGATAAGCACAATATTAAGATGTTAATATTATTTTTTTTCCATATTGGCCATAAGCACAAATAATGCTTGTATATTATTTAGGGACAGTTATTAAAGGGTTCAAATTAATACTTTTTGTTTTATAAACATTTTTGGAACATGTTACCTGTTATCTAACTTCCAAATACTTATTGGAACATTGGAACTATTGTTTTGTTTTGTTATTCGATTTTTTTCTACTTTGTAGTACACAAAATAATTTATTTTAAGATTCTAATATTGGAAATTTTCTAAAATTAGATGTGGGCTCTCCAAAAATTATTTTAGTTTTATTAAACTATCATAAACTTCTTTAAAAAAAACAAAAATCTCAAACTTTTAAACAAATGTATTAATGAATACTCACAGAACTTAAATAAGACAATCCACTATAAATAGAACCATACCGTGAGTAACATAAAATAAATAAATCCTTTCAGAACAGCTTAAGAAAGATAAATTCTGGTAATATATGAATATTGGCGTGGTCCTAAAAACGACAGTTTTAAGTTCTTCCAATTTTTTTTTTTAAGCTCACAGATTTTAGCATCATGAAAGTCTTCTATAGTATTTTGCAATTACTATTTAATCCTAAGTTTGTACATTCCTTGGATGATTTTCCTGTAGTACCATTATAAGTTCTGTTGTTTTGGGCTATGAAATATATTATTAGGTCTATATTGGTTTATAATTTCTAAAATTTCTAGATGTTGGTCTGTAATTAAAAAAATTGTTTTGTTCATGATTATTTTGTAGAATATTTCCTTGAGACTAATTCATTTGTGGTTATTGAGAGTTTTACCCGATGAGTAAATTGTTGACCTTTCGCTTTCAGGGAATTGGAGGCCAAATCTAAAAGCCATCTCGTTCAACATCTGTGTTATAGTTGTTTATTACAGTAATCTGTGTTTATAGACATCTGTTTTGGTTGGTATCACAGGTTATTTACCCTGCTTGTGATTTATTTGTTTAAAATGGCATAATTAATACATTAATTAAGTAATTCATCTGTATTAACTCGCTTTCAGTAAAATTGCACAATGTGAAAAATTTGGAAAACTTGGATAGTCTTTTAAAATGTTCATTGTTCTAACATTAAAACTTTAAACCTATATAATTTATTACTGAATTGTTCCTTTAGTATATAAAAGCAGGTCTGCGAAACAGATTCCTCACATCTGAGTGGAGTCGTCTATCTTTCTGTTGTTCTACATTCACACATTTTTTTAAACAAAATTGTAACAACTAGTACTTATAACTATTAAATTATTTAAACCAAAATCTCTATTTAAAACTACTAAAAAATAATAATGCCATTAAACTAAACTCTAAAAACTATTTTTAAAAGCAATAATAGAAAACTCAGATTGCAGTGAGCTGATTCATTGCAGGGTCTGGTGTCAAATGAGAGGTGATATTGGTCATGGTAACACTGAATTTATGCCATTAGCACAAGCCGACCTCCTCCTCCCTCACCTCCGTTTTCTCATTGCTCATCCTCTATCTCACTGACTATTGGTTTGTATCTAAAATTATCTGATGTTATTAAGTCATCAAATCTCATAAATGTTTCTCATACTGAATGAGGTTCTTTAAGTTTTCCGTATTTTTCAATTTTTCTTTTGGATTAATTAAATAAGTTTGGATATGGAAAGACATGTTGGTATAAAAATGAGATATAAGTTCTATTTCAGAGCTGTTAATAACAAATTTATGATTAACAGTTCTAGCTTTTTTGTTTGTAAAATAAAAGTAAAAAACAATTACATTTTTTTAACGATATATTGGTAACATCCATGTTTGATTTTTGATGTAATTATACACCAATGCATATTTTAATTTTTTTTATATTAATATTCATAAACCCTAGTATCCTGTGGAAAAACCTGCATAATGTTGAAAGTCTTCTCTGTAGTATTATAGGTTCCATTTGCAAACAGTTTATGCAATTAATACCTCATCAGGCACATCATTGATACATATTTGCTATTAGTGGATAACAATTCATGTAGGAATATTGTAAAAATGACGTATTAAAATTAATAAAAGTTAATAAAATTAATGCGAGGAGATCACCATTATCTATCTTATAAACATAATTTACTGGATATAAACGGAAGATGCTTCGAGTGCTGTCAAATTAACTCAAATAGTAATTAAACTATTTATTGTGAACCAACGTTTTGCCCCATTTACAGGGCTTCGTCAGGGCTATAAAAGAGCTAGTTGTTGGTATTGTTTTTAGCCCTGAAACAATACCAACAAACGTTGGTTCACAATACATAGTTTAATTACTATTTGAGTTCTTTTGACCACATCCGGACCATCATCCTTTAATATATTACACATGGTCAATCAATGATCTTCTAATTTACAGGATAGACACTTTTTTCTTCCAATTTACTAAAAATCACTATTCTTTAACTTAAAGTAATAGTTTATTCAATTTTTTTTTTAGGTTGGTTTGAATATTGCTGCTTTTTGTAAAGATTTTAATGAAAAAACAAAGGATATTAAAGAAGGTATTCCACTACCAACACGAATTACTGTTAATCCAGATAGAAGTTATAATTTAACCATAAACAAACCCCCTACAACTTTTTTTTTAAAACAAGCTGCTGGTATACAGAGATGTTCTATGGAACCAGGTATGATAATGACAGTTCAGAAATAATTTGGTTTTAGTTGTATGTATTTACATTTTTTTTTATTTTTACCAATTTGCTCTCAATTAATGTAATTAATTATGAAGAAATCAATTCATAATTGAATTTGGCTGATTTTAAAATCCAACCCCCTAACAAACACTTAATATACAACAATCATGAAATATGAAAAATAAAATTTGACTACTTGCATCAGAGTAACTTCTGATTCATACAGATATTTGAACAGCTGTTTAAAAAATGCAGGCAAACAAATTGTGCAATTGGATAAAAATTCGGGCCCTTGTCTTAACAGTATGTGGTTTATCTTTTGAGGGTATTGTTGATTTTCTAATCTCCAGTTCTTCTTCAGTGGACCTAGCTCAGTTTATACAATTAATATCTCATCAGGCATATCATTGATACATATATGCTATTAGTGGATAATAACAACCCATGTAGGAATATTGTAAAAATTACGTATTGAAATTATGATTCACCATTAGTATAAATTGAAGGAATAATGATGAGTACTCTGCAAAAGCTTCTTACAAACTGAAAAATGATATTGACAGTTCCCAATGCTAATCCAAATAATATTAATCCTTATGTTGCCAGTAGTTTTTATACAGTTAGGGATAAAAGGCCATATTAGTATTCTATCTAATCCATCTCCTAAGCAAAGCGTTTGCGGACATACTTCACTTTGAACAACATTTACTATGAATCTTAGTGTTGACTTTTAATTAATAAAGTAGTTAGAATGAATAAATAGGTTTTATTCATTTCATATAACATAAATAATTCATAACAATGAAAATCTTTAGGTGTGAATATCTCCTAAACAAAGCATTTGGGGACATAGGTTCAGAGGAATTTTTTTTCTTTGTTTTGAGATCCTTAGTCAATATTTTCAGTTTGGCCACTTAACCCTGAAACACCCTGTGTTTTTTTTGTTTTTTTTACGAGGGTCGGTGGAAATCTTCAAAAGACACGGATAGGCCCGTACCTATCCGTGTGTGGGATTTTTACCCACTAAAACCACCACCCTACACCTGTTCACTCCTCTCCACGGGACCTCCGCTAGGCATTACTTCATGGAGGGAAATGGCTGAGTGCTGCCTCGCTTACTTTGCATGGTTTTTATGTTTACATGCTACTAACGTCTTCTAGCCCTCTCTTCCTCTCTCAACCTCTTGAGGACGACTGGTGAATCTCTTCACTGCGTTCCAATGCTGGTCTGAGAGGAGCATATAGCTCACCACGTTTTCAGGAGTGATGCGTCCTCCACAAACTCTCTCCAATTCATTTCTATCTGCTGCAAAGCGAATGCAAGTGAAAAACATGGGCTCCGCGGTTTCCTCGACAGTCTGACATCCAGGGCAATCTGCGGTGTTGTCCAGTTTGAAGCGGTACTGGTAGGCTCTAAAGCATCCATGTCTGGTCAACATTTGGGTTCTGTAAAAATCCACCTCACCATGCTGGCGACCATACCACGTGCCAACATCGGGTATTAACCATATTAATGTTGGGAGGCTGTAGATTCCAGGAGGTGGACTCTTCTTCTCTGGAAACGTGTAAGTGTTGTCCATAGTGCCTGCTTCTTTCTTCAACAAGGAGTTCCACAGGTGGCATTCGGGCTATCACGCACTCTGCTTTGTAGGAAACAGTTCGAAAAGCGCTAACTGCCCTTAAACCAATTCTGTGATAAACTGAAACCATCTGTCTCCTGTATGATTTGGTAGCCATTGCTTCTTTCTAAATCGGGGCTACATATAACATAATGGAGGGAACAACAGTAGCTAGGAGCCTTCGGCTACTTTCTCTGGGGCCTCCTACGTTTGGCATAAGACGTGACAAAAAGGATGCTACTTTAGCAGATTTGGCTCTGATATACTCCGTGTGAATATTAAAGCGGAGACACGCATCGATCATGACTCCTAGGTATTTTAAGCCGGACTGGGAACGAATGTCGTGCCTACCGACCATGACAGTGATGGACTCAGTCTGCTTCCTGCTAGTTACTAGGAGAACCTAGGTCTTGTGATCTGCAAGTTGTAGGCCTACCGAAGGCAACCAACCTCAAACCGTAGCAACAGCCTAGTTTGCAATGAGGGTAACTTCTTCCAAATACTTCGCCACTACTACAACTGCAACGTCATCTGCGAATCCCACAACTGTGGCTCCCTCCTGCATTGTCAGTTTGAAGATTGCGTCGTACATGACGTTCCACAAAAGAGGCCCTAATACCGAGCCCTGTGGGACACCTCCAGTCACCTCATATCTTCTTTGGGCAATGTCTGAAAAGTACAGTAGAACTCTATCTTTGAAGTAGTTTGTTAGAACTCTCATAAGATAAGCTGGTACCACCATAGTCCGTAGGGCATCTATTATACAGGTCCTCCTTGCAGTGTTAAAAGGGTTCTTGACCTCTAGAGTGATGATTGCTGCATAACGCTTAGCACCTCTCCTCCACCTTGCTCCTGCAATAGCTGTGCGGGCCATCTCGACTACCAATCTAACAGCATCTATTGTGGATCACTCTTTACAAAATCCGAATTGAGCCTGCGAGAGGCCATTAACTCCCTCCGTGAACTCTTGCAGCCTGAGGGAAAGGATTTTCTCGAATGCTTTACCCATAGTATCCAATAAGCAATTTGGACGATAGGTTGACAGGTCTTCCAGTCTTCCCTTACTCTTTGGAATAAGTACGAGGCACTGTATTTTCCAAGTTTTCGGAATTGAGCTTCACCAATGGACGAATTGAATAGATCGATAAACAGATCCGGCGGTTTCCTGAGTGAGTGCCACATTAGGAATTCCTTCCAATCCTGGTGCCTTGCCATGTTGTAGGTCCGAGGCGATTTCCTTTAACTGTTCCTGCGTGATTTGTGGAAATTCCGTTTTATATATATATATATATTGTCAATACATTCAATACTATTTGCCTGTTCAGGGAATAGTGTTCTGTCAATACTGTCTACAACATTTGATTTCGTGGGAGCTGCATCGTGCCATTACAAAGTATTGAAATATTTTTTTTATTGTTTGTGTATTAATAAATACAAAGTATTCAAAAATTATAGTCCGGTGATGTAAGACTTTTTCTTACTCTTTTGTCTAATTCATTTAATTTTGTAATAGTTTTAAGCTTTCGTTTTTTTCTAGTTTGTACATTTTTATATATTTTGTGTTCCTTTTATTATGTTCACTTATTTAAAAATACAAAAATTTTTCTTTCCGGATATTTTTCTTATTTATTTTTTTCTCATGGTCCTCCGGTTGTCGAATTTTCTTATTGTACATTTTATTTCATTTTTTTAAAAATAATTTTTTGTAGAAAAAATAATTAATTTGGAATGTACTCCATTCCGCCATTAATTAATTTTGTTTTTCTCCCCTTCTTTTGCCACTTATTCTCTTCCAGTTTCCTTTTATTCATATTATTTACCTCTAAAATAAAAATGGACATACCAGGGTATATCAAAATTCAATTTGAAAAACTTAAAGAGAAATTCAATTTCTATTTATCCCAGATTAAAACCTGTACTTCACAAGGGCGAGGTATTGCAAAAGACCCTGAACAATAATTCTTATTCAAAGGTATACTCAGAACTGAGACCTTGTTACACTTCCTTCTGTGAGGCCTACGATGCCCTTAAAGAACTTTGCTCCCACTCAAATGTTTCATTCCTTTTTCCAACTAAAGAAGATCTTTCCCTCTTTGAATCCATGCAGGAATATTATTATGAAGGTCTTGTCATCTATGAATGACTTTACATGAACTCCACTCCTGTGGGTCCTCTTGCCTCTGCAGCCTTAAAGACTTATTCAATTATCTTCACTCGTTATCATAAGTCAATCTTTCCTCCCCAATGACAGCCAAGACCCAAAGTAGTCCTCATTCTATCAACAATAGCATAATTACAAAGTGTCCAAACTTTAAGAGAGTCTTCAATAACCATCGTTATAATTTAGGTACAGTTGAAGGATCACTTCAGCCAACTAGTAATTCTAAAGATCTTCCTCAAATCTCTGGAGTTGCAGGCACACCTCTGTTCCAATTCCACACGCCACTCTAGTTCTCTGGGTCATTGTAGTAAATTTATAAATTCCTTGGTGGTACAACACAAAAAACATTCTGTCTGTTCAGCTGTGCCAGAGCCACTTATTGACATTTCGTTGAAAGTTACCTTCATTCAAACTCACTCACAACAGTTACCCTCTTCTTTAGGGTCTCCTGGCAGTCCTCATGGTCCTACTGGGCTCCTAGAGCCTGAATCACTAAGGTCAGATTGTTCCGCTACATCTGATCCTAATAAATCTGATGACATTTCGTTAGAAAATATTTTCGTCCAAAACGAAACTCCAGGATCAAAACGCCCAGCTGTGTCAGATTCTAGTCATGCGACTAGTCAGCGACATTTCGCTGGTAAATAATTCTTCCTTTCCTTACAATTACGGTGCACCTCCAAGAGGTCCCCAATCTGTGGTCAACCTGAACCTACCCGCCTGCCTCAGCCTGAAATCACAAGATCTAAACTGCCTACTCCACTAAACAGTAATAAAACCAATGACATTTCGTTGAATGTTACCTTTATGCAAAATCACTCAGCACTTACCCTCTTCTGTGAGGTCTCCAGGCAGTTCTCTTGGTCCCTCCGAGCTCCATGAGCTTGATCCCTTGAGATCAGATCATTCAGCTTCATCTGATCTTAATAAATTTAACCACATTTCGTTAGAAGTTACATTTCTCCAAAATGGATCATTACGTCTCAATCCCAAGAAGTCCCTACACAGTGATCAAAAACTTCTCCTCATTAGTGTTTCTGAGTCCAAAACTCATAGATCTAGACGCCCAGCTGCATCAGATCCTCACCATACCAACGAAATTGTGTCAGGACTTCATCATCCATGAGATGATGCATTGTTGCACCTTACCTCCAAGAGGTACTCAATGAATTACCGCCTTCCTCCTGTTTGCTACATAACTCTCGAAGAGGCTCTCCACTTAAAAAAAGAACTCATATATTTCCTTTGATTAGGTGGCAAACACATTGCTCATCGGCATTGCAACCGCCCAACTCGGTCATCATAACCAGGGGAACGTACGAAGCCGATAATTTTCCTAAGTGGTTATGCGAAGGTTGCAATGTTCATCGGGATAAAGTTCCCAATAATATTCTTGTGTTTCACTTCAAAAGGTCTATTTATTTTCTTTCATCTTATTTTCGTCTCAGATGCCCCACAACAAAATTACTTTGCATATGCACCGTATATCTCATAAAATTAATCTGTTCTTTACTATCATCATTCCAACTGCTTGAGTCATTCTTCTGTTGTTCACATATCCGGTTCATACCTTGTCTTACCCTTCACGCTTTTCTCTGTGCATCATTCCCTGTAGTATCAAATACCTAATTTCTCTGATACTAGATAAATTAAAAATTTTAAGTGGGCGGAATGGTGTGCTCTTTTACTATGAAGCTTATTGAAATCCTGCCACAAAGTCATAACCTGACTGGAACTGCGAAGCTCGTTTTTCTTTAGTGGTTCACCTGTACCTGAATAAGGACACCTTATTCAACGCATGAACGCATTCGTGGCTCACCACATCTTCCAAATGCTGGATATTGCAAACTGCAGAAATCTGTACTCTGCAGCTAAAGGACTTTAACCGTTGGAACTAGTGAAGCACCACTTATTGCTGACTATACCTGCATAGTTGAAAACAAGAGATCAGACTAGTTCTCCTTAACCCCGTCAGTGTCAATTTTAAATTTTTAACAAATTTTAGGCAGGTGGTATGTTGAGGCCAACATATGGTCCACAAATCGATTATTGGAACATATGGTTTTTATCAAGTCAAAAAACAAAACAATTACTTTCTGTTGTTTTTTATACTGAAAAATAGACAGATGACTTCTTAAAGTCCCAGTGTGCACACACATATCATCTTCAATGTCTCCTCTCTACATACTCGTAGTTGCCAGCATTCTGGTCATTTGCGCCTGCTTGAATTATTTTAGCCATGGGGGGCGGACTACTTCAGCTCATCCTCCAAAAAGACAAGGTGGCTGGACGTACATCGATCTACTTCCACCAGAACACCCACTCAGGACAACAACCACAAACAGGGCCCCATCAATCACCGGTGATATAAGATTTTTTTTTCTTCTCTCTTTTGTTCAATTCAAAAATTATTGTAAATGTAATGCTTACAAATAAATAAACACCCTGTGTGTGTATATATATATAACTTACGAGCACTTGTACTGAAAGACTTAAAAAAAGGAAAAAAGGGAACAGAATTACAACGCACGTTTACTAGAAAGATACTGCTATATTATCTCTGCGATGCTCCTTATACACATAGTTGGGGTTCATTTACATGGGGAGTTAGGATTAGAGTTGTATACAGGTCTTGTCCAACCATAAGTCCCCCCCGGAACTGCGGGGGCTGCAGGAATTCCAGGAGCCGGTTGCGCCACCAGGATCTGTAGAACTAGCGGCCTCACTGCGGGCTGTGGTTGTGGTTGACAATCACCATTAACCATCTTGGTCAGTAAAAAAAAGTGATAATATAAGAGAAATAAAAGAAAAGAAAGCCGGAGGAAGAAAGAGTAAAAAAAATCCTTGATGAGAGAACAGTTAAAAAAAAAATCTTCAATCAGTGATGTTTTAGAAAAAAGATTTAGATTAAAAAAAATTAAGATTTAGAAAAAAAATCTTCATTCAGTGAAAAATCTTCAATCAGTTTCCGGCTCTCGGCACCACTTACGAGCACTTGTACTGAAAGACTTTAAAAAAAAGGGAACAGAATTACAGTGCACGCTTACTAGAAAGATACTGCTTTATTATCTCTGTGATGCTCCTTATATACATAATTGGGGTTTATTTACATGGGGAGTTAGGATTAGAGTTGTATACAGGTCTTGTCCAACCATAAGTCCCCCCTACCAGTTTATGAACATGCCTCATAAACTCCAAAAAGATAACCACAACAAAACAAAAAAACTAAAGACTAATAAAACTTGTCACTCCGTTCTTCTTACCATAAAACTTAAAAACACCAATGATGAAACTTTTGTATACAAAAAAAAACTTTTACATAGATGAGAAAAATCCAGATCTTATTGATTATTCATTATGGGGAACTTGAGTTGTTTTTGGTTCTTTAATACTCTATTGTCACTATGTTATGCTTTCTAATTGTAATCACCCCTCATACCTTTGGGGTTCCTTACCCCTGTTAGAGCTCACTCTACGGTAAACCACTGTCCCTATACCAATTTTCCCCATAATGTCACGTACACCTATGTTATGTCACGCCATGCTTTTGGCTTTCTCCTTTTCGATTCTCTCCCTCACCTTGTCCCACGTTTTTCTCAGTGCTATCCTATTGTTATTTTCTAGCATGTTGGTGTAATTATGTATTTTTATGATTGCCGAGTGTTTCGGGTAAATGGTCTTCATGGCTTTTAATGAGCTTAAAGAGTCGGTAATGATAACAATGTTAGTATGTGACACTGTCATGGAGAAGTGGAGTGCTGAGGCTATTGGATGTAATTCAGTAGTTGTAATTAACTTTATATTCACTGCATAATTTATGTAGATTTATTTTATGGGTTGAGTTATGTGTGATAAAAGAGGACGCTGTAGATTCGTTAGATTTTGATCCATCAGTATATATCAAAAAATGATCTGGAATATTTTGACAGAGACGTGAGAACCTAGTTCTATATTCAGTATGTGACATACTACCTTTGGGCAATCGAGATAATTGTAGCATTCTATTTGGTAGCCTGTGTATCCATGGAGGAATGAGGACTTCCAGGATGTACAGAGATATTTCTTTAAAGAACTCCATAGCAGTATGTGTTCTTTCTGCCAACGGGAGTGTTGAATTTATTTTGTTTCTAAAAAAATTTGAATATTTTGGTTTAAAGATGTAATTATGTGTATGATGATCCTTTTGAGGGTATAATTTTGAAATGTAGTTTATCGCCGGTTTTTTCCCTCTGAATAACAGAGGAGGTAGTCCAGCTTCAGAACACAGACTAAGAATGGGGCTTGTTCGAAATGCGCCAGTTGCGATACATATCCCTGTATGATGAACCAGATCCAGTCTGGCGAGAATCCGGTGTCGGGCAAAGCCGTATATAAAACATCCATAGTCTAGTTTCGAGCATACTAGGGTCCGGTATAATTTTCTCAATGTGTGTCTGTCAGAGCCCCATGAGGTACCGCTAAGGAAGCGTAATATATTTAGTTTTTTTATTTTATTGGATTTTAGTGTCGAAATGTGCATTTCCCAATTTAGCTTCCGATCAAATATCATCCCCAGAAATCTGTGGTGATTTGTGTAGGGTATCAAAGATTCACCTAAATAGAGTTCAGGAGATGGTGGGGTTATTCTTTTTCAGGTGAAATGGAGGCATTTGGTTTTCTCAGGTGAGAAGTCAAGATCGATTGAAAGTGACCAGTTATTGATTCTATTGATTGCTTCCTGTAATTTATATTTGTAGTTGTATTTCCTGATCGACAAATAATGGCTAGATCATCTGCAAATAGCAGCGGTTTAACACCCCTTGGCATGTTAAGTCCCAAATCATTAATTGCTAGGCAGAATAGAGTTGGGCTGAGAACACATCCTTGCGGGACTCCGCTAATCTGTTCGTGTTCATCGGAAAATTCGCATCCTATTTGAACTCTGAAGCGGCGATGTGAAAGAAATTGTTTTATGAATTGGTACATTTGCCCTTTGATTCCGACAGCTGATAATTTTTTAAGGATTATATTATGTTTGATACTGTCAAATGCTTTTTTAAGATCGAAAAATATCGTGATTGAATGTTGAGCATTAATAAATGAATATTGGGTTTCAGCCTCCAAAGTAACCAGATGATTTAGTGTGGATCAACCTTTGCGGGATCCAGATTGAAAAGATTGTAAAAAATTATTGCTCTCTATTATCCACATTAATCTTTTATTGACCATACGTTCCATTATTTTACTGACACAGCTTGTGAGGAATATGGGTCGGTAGCTGGCTGTCATCCCCTTGTCCTTTCCATTTTTTAAAATTGGGATTATTATTGATTCCCGCCAGGTATTTGGAAATTTCCCAGTGAACCAGACATGATTGTAGTAGTCAAGCAGCCACTTTAGCATGTTATTTGGGAGTTTTTTTATCATGTCATAGTGGATTTGATCAGGTCCGGGTGTAGTGCCTTTGACGGTATTTAAGATATGTTTTAGTTCCCATAGGGAAAAAGGGAGGTTATAATGTACAACCGCTTCATTATCTATCCTTTCGGAACCTATTGCTTCGTCATAATTATTATTTTTAGTGGAATAATATATTTCTGAGAAGTAGTTGGCAAATTTATTTCCAATTATTGATGGGTTATCTGTCAGTTTTCCGCTAACCGATATGGTGTAACAGGGAATGGAGGGATTTCTTGTAAATTTGTGGACTTAATTCCACACATCAGCTGAGGTAAAAGAGTTTATGGAACTAATATATTTTTTCCATGACTCCGCCTTACTTTGTTTGAATATATTTCTACATATAGCCCGGTGCTTTTTATATTCAATAAAGTTTTCCGACGTCATACATTTGGTGAATTTTTTATATGCCTTACGACATTCTTTAATAGCTATCTTACATCTATCATTAAACCAAGGGACAAGCGGTCTTCTTGGGGATCCCAAAGTCATCGGTATTGATGCCTTTGCAGCTTTTATAATGTTGTTAGTAAGGGCTTTACAGCCTCTATCAGTGTCGATATCTGATGGTTGAATTTGTGGTGATGAGGCAAGGGACGTAAAATGGGTCCAATCAGCTCTTTTTAGCACCCATTTCGGCTTGGTATGTGTACAATTCATGATTTTAAATTTTATATGGAGTGGGAAATGGTCACTGCCATACAAATCAGTAAGAACTGTCCAATCCATGGAATTATACAACGTTGGACTACTGAGGGTAAGATCCAGTGCTGTAAAAGTCCCATAGCTTGAGCTAAGGTAAGTGTGCTCTCCTGTGTTAAGTAGGAGAAGATTGGTATTGTCTATGAATTTTTCTATTATTTTACCTCTCATATTAAGGTTTTAAGAACCCCACCGCGGCGAATGGGCATTCATGTCCCCTAAAAAGAGCACAGGTTGTGGTAATTCATTAAATATGTCTATTAGGTGTTGGTAATCAATTTGATGATCCTGTGGCAGATATAGGTTACATACTGAGAAGGTAAAATTCATATGGATTTTAACTGCTATAGCTTGGAGATGAGGATTTGGGTCGGTTCAGAATAAACTGATTGTTTTATGGCAAGGAGTACCCCGTGGTGGCCATGATTTGTATATGGCCCATCTTTCCTATATATTTTAAAATTTCTTTTGTCATGATTTGAGAGATTGGTTTCCTGGAGGGCTATACAAAATGGATTTATATCTCTAATCAGAATCTTAAGATCATTAAAATGAGTTTTTAATCCATTACAGTTCCATTGTAATAATGACCTAAAATTAAAATAAAGGAGAGAGAAAAAAAAAGTTACTTTACCTGAATAAATAGAGAAAATTTTTTAGAAATTAATGAAGTAGACATTAATGGTGATTAAAAATAGGTTTAGTTCAGAATATTTTAGACAAATAAAGATTAAGAAATAAACATAACGACAAAGTGGATTGCATTACATGTCGCTTTTGTGTGTCCAAATCGCATACAGACAGTATACCTAATCGGGCTTCTAATATATTGTTTTATAGTAATATTATAAAATCCTATTTTTAATTTTGCGCGGAATAGTGGGGTTATTAAACATTAGAAGGTAATTATTGCTATTATGTTTTTCGTTATTTTTAAAATATGTTATTCTTTTAACATCATCTACATTTTGTCCTTTTAACGGTGAAATTTTTTTGAAATCAAACAAATTTCCCTCTTCGTCTCTTTTTATTAGAAGAAATCTTATGCATTTTTCTTGTATGTCATTTGTTTTAGTAGTATTTGTTTTAAATTTTGCCTTCTATCGTTTTAAGGGGGGAGACTCAGACATACCATCTGATTTTATATTTAATAATTAAAATCCAAAAAAAAAAATAGTAATAACAATAGAAAATTATATATATCAACTTAAAGAAAAAACTAAAGAGAGAGATATACTTTGTAGAAAAAAAAAATGAATAGAACTTTGTAGACACAAGTACTTAATCCTTTTGATTAACTCTAGTTTAAGATTGTATATTTTAAAATTCTATTCATTCGGTGCAGATACTTTTTTAAAATTTTGTTAATTAACTTTAACGGTTCATTTTTTATTTAACACAGCACAAATGTAAGTTTGCTAAGACATACTATGTTTGGGTAGCTAAATTACAAATATTTAATAAAAATTCAAGATTGACAGTTGCATTTGCGGCAAGGAGTAAACATGTAGATACAACTTAATATATATTTTAAGGGTATTGTTAATTTGCTAACCTCTACCACACCTAACTCTGGAATTTCCATTGAATTGGGGTACTTTTTTTTTCTATTCCATTGGAAAGTCTCTTGTAAATTAAACACAACTATTGCTCATATATTTTCTATATGGCTAATATTTGGGGAAAAACAATTATTTAACAGCTATAGTTCATCAGTTTTAAGCTGTTGTTCCTCTGAAACTATGTAATATTTTAGCTGAGCTGGAAATATCAAAGAAGTTAGTAAGAATGTCCATATTTGAAACATCTAATTAAGTTTGTTCTGGTTATTATTATTCCCAGAAGTTTGAGGTTTATAACAAGGCAATTCTCATTCTCTGGCTTTTTTAAATTTGGTATTAGAATATGTTGTTAAAAACATAACTTCTTTCAAAAAAGTTTAACTCTGGATTATAAAAACTGATGATTTGGTAATGTGGAAACTATTAGATGTAAATTAAATACACGAATGTCAGAAATATCTGGTAAATAAATGGGTCTTAAAAGAAATATAAGAAGAAAATAATATACATATATGGTTAGTTGTAGAAACAGCGATGATTATGGAAATGGAGGTGTAACAGGGAATATATTTGAATGTCAAATAAAATTTTTGATCCTGATGTAAACATATACCCTCCTTGAGGTGGAGAAAAATTATACTATGTATACATTATAGAGTGTTCAAGACTCAATTGACACCCTCCTCTTTTTTTAAAGAGTTTTAATAACTCTAAATTTGAACTTGATTGGTTTTAGTTGAAGTGAATGAAGTTTTTTTTTGTTAATTAAGTCGACCTCTTTCTGTTCTCCTCAAGTGCATTTGATTGAAATTTCCTATGGTAAGACATATTTTCATGAAAGGATTCCAATTTTATATCAGTGATTTTTCAGACAGGGCACAACCTGAAGGTGAAGTCAACAAAATCTCCAGACTTTTAATGTTTGAAAAATCTAAAAAACAAAACTGTTTGAGAATTTAATTTTTGGTAAGAATTCATCATTATAATTGTGGTATTTATGCTGTTACAATTTGAGGATGCACAAATTATGATGAATTCTTACTGGAAATAAAATTCTGAAATGATTTTGCTATTGATATTTTTTGCAGGTTGTGTGCAAATTGTCCTTTGAAAATTGTTTGCTTTATTTTGTGATTCATTCCTTCAGATCTTAAAAAAGTCTGATTCAAATTTGATTTACAATTATATTTTTTTCCAGAATTTTTCATTAAAATATGGAAATTCCCAGTGTGCTGGACAGGAACTAGAAGAGGTAACAGAGCCAATTTCACTCCAAAAAAAAAAAGAAGCTTCCTTTACCTAAGGCCTACCAAGTTTCATTTAAAAATTCTCAAAACTCAAAAAAACGGGGGAAGGGGGCGTCAATTGAGTCTAAAACAATCCTTATATGTAGTCTTCACTTCATTTTCATTGAAGATTACTCATGAATGGCTAAGAATTTCTATTGTATTTCAGGAAAAGAGGTTTGTGGCAAAATAACTCTGAAACATTTATATGAAATAGCTAAGATAAAATCTACCGATTCTGTCAATGAATGCTTGTCTTTAGAGGATCTTTGTAGAAAGTTTGTTGGCATTGCTCACTCCTGTGGGATAGAAATAGTTAAAGAGCTTGATTCTAATGAATACCAACAATTTCTTCAACACAGGAAGAAAGTAGTAGATGATCAGAAGAAAGAACTTCAAGAAAAAAGAGAGGCTAAAATGCTTAGAACTGGTTAGAATGTATTCTATGTATGAAATAATTATTAGTTTTGTTGTGTTCTTCAAATAAATTTTTAACAGTAATCTTTTTTATTTATTTCTGTTCTATTTATTTATTGTTGTTAAATATATATAATTCTTTCTTTGCACAGTGACCCCTCATAAAAAACCTTTATTTGATAACATATACCAAACACAATTAAATATTGGGTTGTGAAGAAAGTTTTGTCTAATTTATAAGCAGGCGTAATAAAATGATTACCTTTCTCTGTTTGTTTATCTTTATTTTCAAATATTATGGATTAGTGGCCTTCAGTTCTGGATGTCGAATCCTTTTCGTATTCCTGTCGAATTCCTTTTTTTGTCACATTTCTTCTTATCAATCAAATGATAAAAATTTGGGAATTACCTTATAGAGAAGAAAACACATTAAAGCATCTACAAATTTAATGTCTGATCGTGCATGCTGAATCCTGAAGTAAAAGTGAAATAAAACATTAAAGATGTTGATTTTGAACTTGTAAGCAGCTATGTAGGCAACTACTCATGGCCTCTGGTTCTTTTAGCATGGCAGATTTGATTTTGTCCTCTATGGACAAAATGGATTATGCCATCCATCCAAGACAATCTAAAAATATTAATTATCTGAACAAAAAATAAATATAAGGATTAGTCAAAGTATATTAGTCATTTTCATTTCTATTATTTTTTGTTTTATTTTCATATAACAACTTAACTTTTATATCACTGCTGATTTGATGAATTGCATAGACGAGTTACTTTTTGACAACCATACTATCAGGTCAGTCCATAACTTAGAGTACCTTCTTTACCTGTAAGATAATGAGAAATTGTGGAGAGTGGAGTCATTGATTAAAATGTTTAATTATATTTTATTTACATTGTTTAAAAATTAGGCTTAATCTGTTGCCAATTTCAACTCTGATCCATTGGCTCAGCGGCTGTCCAATGTACCTGATGCCCTGTTTCAATCCATGTTTGATTATTTAGCTATCACCTAATGTACCGATAGATTGGATGTTGATCTGAAACTTTAGAGTGTGAGAGCTCTAAAGCAGTCACTACAAGAGAATGCATGAGGAATGAGCCAAGCCAATTTCAGGCAGCAGGGCATTTGAATATGCTATTTCAAGGAGATCCCAAAATCAAATAAGTTTATAATTATGAGAGATAGTTGACCGTGGATGATAAATGAGGAGAAGATGGTTGGGGGTGCGGTCAATGAAACACAAATAAGAATGATTAACTTATTTTAATGTGCCGACGTTTCGGCTAGAGTTTTAGCCTTCTTCAGGGCTAAAAACAAAACAAGATAACAACCACAGTAAGT
>NW_027108478.1:119312-120368 GCF_000696795.3 Halyomorpha halys
GAGGTTAGGTATAGTAGAACGTAAGAGTTTTTGAATGTTGTCGGAAAGAGAGGGGATATATGGTAGTGATCTGTATAAGGGAGTGGTAATTTAGAAGTCTGCCTGAGTAGGTAGGTTTGGTGTACCAGTCAGTGGATATGGTGTTGTCTGGGTTTCTTATGATGAGAAGGTCAAGAAACGGAAGGGAGTTATTGTTTTCAAATTCGACAGTAAAATTAATGCGTGGATGGTAAGAATTAAAGGCGGTTAAGATGTCGGAGATTTTATCAGGATTTAAAACAAGGAGGAGATCATCTACATATTTTTTAGTAAGAGGAATGTCAACTGGAAAAAGGGGGATAACGGAATCAAGTAAATCATTAAGAACAATGTTGGAAAGATCAGGAGCTAGAGGATTACCCATGGCCAGCCCTGAAATTTGGTTAAAGAACTGACCCTGGAAGGTAAGGTAACCAGATTTACAACAGAGTTGAAGGGAATCCACCACCTCAACCATAAAATTTCATCTCTCACCCATATCCTTAAAACCAATATGAGCGATCCACACACTTTAATAATCTTTACACCACCATTTTTTCTACTACCCATTTACAGAAAAAACAACTGCTTTCCTCAAAATTTAATCATATATATATAATATATCGCTAGCTTCTAAAATTTATCCTAAAGGTGATGACAAATGGGTCCACAACATTTCATCAACAGACATTCCACTCAATGTTCGCAATATTCTTAGCTTAGGTCCAAATTTCTCTACCCCCAACTCTTCATTAAAGACCATTCCAGAACTTATAACCGAGACCCCACTTCCTCTCTACAAACCAAATTCAACCAACACCTCAGGGACCTTTTACATTCCCAACAAATCAACTACCCGACGTACAGAAATCTTATTTCCTATAATTCTGTTGCCCCACGGTTTTATGGACTTCCGAAAATTCATAAACCTGATACCCCACTCCGTCCGATCACTTCCAATATCAATTCTCCCTCTGTTAAACTCAGCAAATTCTTACTTCCCTCTTTACAAACCTTCAGTCACCATAATTCATATGA
>NW_027108478.1:122598-126518 GCF_000696795.3 Halyomorpha halys
TACTTATTTGTGTTTCATTGACCGCACCCCCAACCATCTTCTCCTCAAATAAGTTTATCTATGAAAAACAGATTCTTAAAGGTGATTTGAAGCTATCAGAACTACACTCCCCGTCAAAAGTATTACAACACACAAAATTCCCGAGATTTTCCCAGTTTTGACCTTAATCCATACTTAGTTTATATTTATAGTAATGTATTAAATGAGAGACATTAGGGATTAGGTACATCATGGTTATTCACTGTTTACCAACCAACAATGTAGGTTTATTCATTTCAAATTTCTTTTCAGTCCATGTTTATCTTTCATTTGCCTCAAGTCTGTTCTCTCTTTTCTGTTTAGTATAGTTATAACAATTGATTTTATTCACAATAAATCATTTAAGCCCCAATGAATCGGTCAGAATCATTGCTCTCTCTGGAGAAGGAAAATCATTGCATTATATCGTTAATCGTCTTGGGGTTCACTATTCTTCTGTTTCAAGAACCATAAAAAGGAGGGAGGCATGTACCAAGTTAGTGCCAATCCAAGGAGGGACCTTGAATGCTTTAAGGTATGTGGAAATGATTCTTCAAGATCATGTAGTGCCTTTTATGCTGTAGAGCCTATGATCTTAATTGTTGCACATGCATGATAATGCCTGTCCTCACAAGGCAAGATGTGTTTCTGAGTCCTTAACACCACAAATATTCACACCAGTGATTAGCCAGCAAGAAGTCCTGACCTTAACCCAATTGAGCACGTTTGGGATTATCTCAAAAGAAAGGTTTAGTCATGACATTCACCTCATACTACCTGTGAAATGCTAAAGCCAGGTGTATTGGAGGAGTGGGACAATATACCCCAAGATTTTCTTCAAAATCTTTTTACAAGTATGCCAAGCCAAGTGGAAGCATTCATTAAAGCCAGAGGGGACAATACGCCTTATGAAATGTAATTTAAAAGTTAACATAGTAAAAAAGGACAATTTTGAAAAGTAATTTATTTAACTTTTTTGTTTATTGGAAGAAATAAAACTTAAAATTTATTTTAATAAAAATTGTTTATGTCCAGTTTAAAAATGTTTGTTATAGACTTAAGAACCTTTCTTTATTATGAAAAAACAGATATTTTTGTAAAATTCAAATATTTCAAAGTGTTGTGAAACTTTTGACGGGGAGTTTATATCGAGCACAACAAAGAGCTTCATAGAGGAACTTGGTGTTGATATCAAGAGCGTTGCGAAAATGGCAGAAAACATAATTGGGTAAGAGAGGAGATTGTAAAATTAAAAATAATGGAAAATATAAGGGAAAAAGAACAATAAACAATGAAAAATCCATGTATAAGTTTAGCATTCAATTCAAATTTTTACACTGTGATTATTTATACATAGGTTTCAAAACAATTTGTTTTTTTACTAATGCTAAGTATGCTGTGTATGAGGCAAAGCAATGCGAGCAACACATTTTTAATAAAGTTTTTTTCTCTAGGATAAAGTTCGGAATATTATGTTCTCCCGGGTGATAAGTATAGTGATAAATAGCTGGTGGTTTTCATAAACAATTGATCTCTGAAATTAAAAAAAAAAATGTTTTTAAGTTAGCTCTTAGCTAAAACCACTTACATGCAATCAAGTATGTAAAAGCCCGAAATATGGATTTTCATTGAAATAAAAAATTAAAAATTTTTGGATTTGATTTCTTGGATGATTACTTTTCCTTCTTTTGTCTGTTGTTCACATAAACCTTTATATCTCTTGAATCTAATGTTATGACAACTATTGAAAAACTTAATTTCTGCTCTACCAATCTATATCAACGCCTTATAGATTTCACTTCTTTTAAGGGTAAAAAACTGGTTTCAAAGAAGTGGAATTAAAAAGGGGAAGACTTTTTCCATCCATTGTCCACATAAATCTTCTTAACTCTTTTATCTAAATCCTATGTTAATAAAACTAGTGGAAAACTGAATTTCTGCTCTTCCAATCCATGTCAATGTCTTTTATATTCCACTCCTTAGAAACTAGTTTTTTAACCATTTAAAGGAGTGAAATCTAAAAGGAATTGATATGGATTGGAAGAGCAGAAATTTTTATTAAGATGTAAATGTATATTCCTGTTGATTTTAAAGTTTGTTAATCTATGTAAATATCTGCACCATCTATATAGTGTTGGTGTTAATGTAAAAAATTTGGTACAGATTGCAGTAAATAGCCTTTCCTAAGAGCTTACTGCTTATCTATCAAATTTTGAAATTAAAAAATGTTCTTTAGTTTTAACTTGAATTGGGATTAATGGTATCAAACATATCTTCAATATTTTTCCTTATTAGTAGAGGGCTTTCATTTTCATGAGGATTTTCATCATAGACTCTTAGCATATTCTTTTAGTGGCCTCAATTTTCTAAAGTTTCTTTTAATGATTAGTTTGTAAAATTGGAGTGCCTTTTTATTTTTAAGTAACCTTTTAAAATAGAGTTTATGAATCTTTGGGATAGACCAAATATTTAAATTATTAACAACTTTGTTGGGTTTCTCAAGGGGTTTTTCAGTTTTATTGTAGCTTTATAATAGGGATGGTGTTCTGCATTAAAAACTGTTTTTGATAAAACCTGAATAACTGATATCAATATTTATGATAGTGCCGAGGTGTTTATTTTCTTTCAGACTCTGCTTTACTAGAAGGGCTCGACAATGCATGTTCAATATATATAGGTAAGGTTATTGACAAAGATGATGATATAGGATGAGACTAATGGGTGACAGCCATTATTTCTCACAGGATGGTTGTCTCGTCCTACCAGGTATTATTCTAGTAGGTAGGAAGGAGATAATCCAGCCTGGAAGGTAGCCAGCCGCCAGGTCATGCAGGATGTTACCTTCGGTCTACCGGGTGCTGTTCCTGTAGATAAGAAGGGAGGTATGTAAGCCAGGAGGGTAGCTAGCAGCTGGATCCTACGAAAGGATAGAAGAGGATTGAAAGAGAGAGGCTATGTCTTGGGTGAGCGTAAAACAAAACTCTTTAGAGAAAAGGATTGGCTATCAATTAAAACTACCTCAAGTAGAGCATACGCCATCCATGCAAGACTAAGCTTTGGAGAAGGCTGTGGATCAATGATCGATCAGGCCTTCATTAAGGTCCTTATTTATAGGTCTAGTGCATGCGGCTATAACCGAGAAGCGGTCTTATCTGCTTGAGGTAGTTGCGTGCGTTATTTTGGTATTGTTTATTTATTATTTTATTGACATTGCTCAGTAGTATATACAAAAATTAATAATAAAAAAATAATAAGTTTTTACAAAAGAAAGTAATGTATAAATTTGGGATCTTCGGTGAGGCTCGAGGTGCTGTCCTCTGGTGGATTGGAGCTGAACTTCTTTCTCCTCTCATTACAATAGTTATGTTAGCTAGTTTTCTGTATTTATGTTAGTAATAAATTAATTGAATTTCTTTGGTAATAAATCTTTTCTTAGTCCATGATACTCTTATAACTTTCTTTAATGTTCATTATCGTCAAAGGAAAATTTAGAAATTGACCACTTCAGCCATCTTACTGACTAAAAGTAAAATTGTAAATATAGTGGAATCGCTTGAAGAAATATGAAAAAGAAAAAGAAGTTAATTATTTGATAATAAGGTAATGAAGGATAATATGGCCCAAGTGTTGATCAAAAATTAATTTTTTGATCCTACTGTGTATAAACAGTTTAAATAAAAAAATTAAATGTCTTATAAAAATCAAATGAATGAAGAATAAAATTAAGGTGTTAGAATTTTTAAAAAATCATACTTTACCAACTTTGTTTTCTACATGTTATATGTGTACAAAACATTTTGGTTAGGTCTGGATTAAATAATCTATAAAAACAGTAGAAGTATCAAAGTTAGAATATGATTAGACAAATCACAGGCAATCCATTAAATAAAAATTCATATTAT
>NW_027108478.1:126578-132205 GCF_000696795.3 Halyomorpha halys
TATATAATTATGATACAACAGTAGCTTCAACAGTTTACCAAAATGCTGGAATTTATAGTAAATTAAAACATTTAATCAGTAAAAAATAAAACTAACTGATGTGAGAAGGTAAAGTGATATTTTCTTAATTATAAAAATAAACATGCTATGTGTTACATCGACATGAACACTTTAAATAGTATACTGATCAAAGGATCATATACTGGTTGGTCTACTACTTCTTAAAAATAAGTGGAATTATTAAATTGCAAAGCTTCACCTTTCAATGATTCATTATTTTATAAGAAATAAGAAATCTTTAATTTATTTAATGCCACACACTAACTATACTCAACATTATAATAAATAATAAAATACATGAGTCATAATTATAAGAATTTAACTTTTACAACTCTTTGGTATATAAGTTTTTTAATATGTAGTTACATTGGAAAAAAATTAAAAGAGACACTTATAGTTATTTATTTCTTCTAGGCAATGTTGTTACATACTTATTTGATTAATTATGATATATAATCAGTCTTAAAACTTATTTCAGTAGAAAAAATTTTAAAAAAAAATTGTAGTGTTGTCTAACCCACTGCTTTTCGAGTACAATATAAATTTTCTGAACAAAAAACCGAAAAACATAAAGTTTAAATGATTGCCAAGACAAATTATAGATTATTACAATGGGTTTTCATTAGAAAGTTTATGAAGCATATATTCAGAGGCTGACACATAGATAGCTACAGATAAGCCAACAAAACTAGCAATAACTGTATTTTTTTGGAAAATGATACATGTAGCAATACAAAGACCTAAGTATGTCAAGTATCGAATCCATTCCACATTCTTATTTAGTTCTTTAGCTGAAAAAAAAAAACATACATTCATATGAATAATTACCGTTGATATTAAACTGAAGTAATCAGTATTGCATTGCCAAATTTAGCACTGTTTGGATTATCATATTCTGTATGAGTTAATATGCCATGAAGTGAATATAACTAACACCAATCATTCATGCACTGTTGGAAGGCATAAGATAATGATAATATTGTTTATTTTTTTTTGGAATAAGTCCGTTTAGAATAATATAACAGGCATTGAAAATAATGGTCTTCAGTACCTTAGAGTAAAATAAAATGTCATGAAATATCACAAAATATCTCTAATAATAATTAGCTAAAAATGTGACAGTAATAATTAAAAAAAAGTTATTTGGATATGAGAGCTAAGTATATCTGAGCAATTAGTAGAATATGGCACAAGATAAAGCTAAAGAGTAAATCACAAGTGCTACATTAGAACTAGAATGTGTTACAGAAGAATAAAAGAACAATTTCAACTTATTAATGTAAATTATACTAAATAAAGGGAAGAGACATTTTAAAATAATCATCTATACTCTAAATAACACATATTCTAAATGGCCCCAAATCAAATATACGCTGTCAAAAAATGCATTATCATAGGCTGGAAGCTGAGAGAATTTTTTTTTTTTTTTACTGCTGAATAAATTCTAAAAGTAAATAAAATTCTATCTACTATGCTTAATTTATCTTACAAACAAATACTAAGAATTCTTCATCATTTTTTAAAACTAGAAAAAGTTGTTTAATACTTTGGAACCCGAAAATCATAGATCATTAAACTTGTAAAAAATATATATCTTACCAATACATAACCCATCTTTCAGTATAAATCCGGGAGCACAGTTGTTACACATGTCTGGACCATCTCCATGACAGCCATCACAGGATTGATCACAAGCTTTAAAGAAATATATATTTCAGATTTAAATCTAAGAAAATGTTAGAACACAAACATTTTTTAATTAGCAAGATTATATACAAAGTATGCATATATAAGGTAAAAGTAATAAGACTGATAGGTTAGCATTCCACCATAGATACAGGTCCCTTCAGGAAAGAAGGAGACCAGATTTCAAGTTCCAAATCCCTAATTGTTCCTAAGCAAATTTTTCTTTAAGTGATAATTTCTATTTTTTTCTGAAAACTAGCAACCTTAATATCAAGCAAAGGTATGATGCCAAGTTTAGTTTAAATAAGTTAAATATAAAAACTTTACCTGGAATTTAAACTGTTGACAATGTTCAGTGTAATGTGAACAGTTCAAAAAGATGTGACTGCAAGAAGAATAATGAACTGATCAAAGTAATAACAGAGTAAACAGTTAAAATGTTTGATGTAAGTTTCACAATGGGAATATCAAGATTCATTTCTTGGAGCTGCCACAAAACAAATATTAACTGATCAAGGTCGGAGTTGAACATTCTAAACCAACTACTCTGTGTCCCTCATACAAAGATTATTTGTTCTTACTTCTTCATATCATCATCATCATAAATGGCATGACAGCCCGATACCGAGCCTGGGCCTCCTCTAGAAGCTTTCACCAGGCCGTCCTGTCATCTGCTGCAACTCTCCAGTTTCGGGTTCCCAGAAGGACCCGGGCATCCATTGATACAGTGTCCGACCATCTCAAATTCGGCCTCCCTACTCCTCTTCTTTTTCCATGCAGTTGCTCGGATAGGACCTTATTTGGGATATCATCACTGCATATCCTTGCCACGTGGCCCACCCATTGGAGTCTACCCAACCTTATAAACTTGACATCGTTGTCTCCGTACAAAGCCTATAGCTCTGAGTTCTTCCTTCTTTTCCATAAATGCCCTCTCTAACAGGTCCAAATATTTTTTTCAGAATGGACCTCTTGAAGACCAAGAGTCTTGCTTTATCAGCTTTAGTGAAGGCCCAAGCCTCGGATTCATACATGACAACAGAATGTATAAGTGTTTTATAGAGATTTACCTTAGTCCCATTAGAGAGCAACCCACTTTTGAAATGTCTTGCCAGGCCAAAGCAACATCGGCTGGTAGCAGTGATCCTTCTGCTAATCTCCTGAGAGATAATGTGTTGGCTATTCACTTCAGTTCCCAGGTATATGAAACAGCTCACCCTCTAGAACTTGAATGAACCTGCATCAAATGTTCCAATTCCTGGTCCACATCTTCCAGCTCTCAAGTACTTCATTTTGTTCTCATTAACTACAAGACCCAGTTTACTTACAGTACCCTCCAGAGCAAGGGATGACTCTCAGGCTTTGTTTCAATCAGGCAATAATGTCGAAATCGGCATACCCTAGTAACTGGACAGTGCTGTTAAATATAGTGGCATGGAGTTGAATACTCGTCTCGGGAACAGCCTTCTCCTCTACACAATAAAAAAAGGAGACACGCGAGAGTATCGCCTTGTCTCACGCCACACTTCTTCATATTAAAACCTTATAAACCGGGTATAGAAATTTCAGCAATGCATTTTTTAATGTTCTTAAAAAAAAAACTATATATTATTTCTGTTTTTTTTTTTTTTGTCAGGACGCTATACAGTCACAATAATTGGCACAATAATGTTTTTAGACTTGTTTTTATGTTATTAGATTGGCAAGAAGCTTTAAATGGCCTTTGATCTGTTTGGTAATTTACAAACATCAGATTTTGCAAACAAATCTTGTTTACGCTGTAAATAGCAGACACTGTATCCTCGTGAATAACTGTTTAATTCAATGATTTTTTTTTTCTTTTTAAGAAATTTAATTTCCTTTCAAATGACAACAAAATTTTACCAAGAGATGGGCAAATGAAATCACTAATTGGTCACCACTAAGAAATAATGAAAAATGGATGTAAAAATAAATGTTTATTTTTTGTCAGCATTTTTAGAAGTGTGAAAGTAATCTTTAAAATGATAGCTAAACCATTGGTTCTGATGAATTATTAAGGGAGCTACAGTCCTGTGAAAAAACATAAACTCAACGTATAAACAAGATACAAGATTGGCAATAACCTAATGGCTTAAATGGCCTTTGATCTGTTTGATAATTTATAACATCAGATTTTGTAAACAAATCTTGTTTATACTGTGAATAAGTATAAACTCAATGTTTGTTTTTCTATTGTCAGGTGTATTAATGGATTAATACTACCTCAGTTTTCTTCCTACTGTTGAAGAGAGATTATATTGTTGGTTTTTTATACTGTATGACTTTGTGTGAATTAGTCTTTTTTTAAAATCTAATTCCAAGTAAAACTCATCAATATTTTGGATTTCTGGCTTCTGAAGGTCGTAGACTTCTCTAGCCATGATTCCCCACAAATTTTCAATTGAATTGAAATCCAGACCAAGAGCTGGCTAATCCACAACATTGATCCCGAAATCCTGAAACCATCATTTGGAGAGCGTGTAGTATGAATTGGCACGTTACCCTGCTGAAAAATTATTTCTTCTTCTTCCAACAATGTAATTAACAGCAAAAGGAACTCTTCTACATTTTGATAACAACAGCATTCATTTTGCCAGAATCTGGAGGTTTTCCACTTCTTTTCTTTTTTCTTACAATTGTCTGGGCTCGAATTTAAAAAGTTTCTGACTACACCCTGGGAACAGTTTATATGACGAGCAATTTGTCTCTGGGTTATCCCACCTCTTCTTAGGTTCATTATCCTTTCCTACTCAATTTCTGCGAGTTTGCAACAACTAACTAGTTCTAAATTGTTTCATATAAAGAAAATATAATAAAGAAAAAAATCATGAAACTGAAAATTCATGAAAAATTGTGTCATAAACCAGAAATCATATGATAAATAGTACTAATAGAAAGTTGCGGTATAAAATATTGCAAATTATTAAATAATAGTTTAATATTTGAATTAATTAATTATTATATTATATCAGTAAATAACAAATAATAAAACATTTGGTGTGCTTTTGGATTCTATGCATCTTGAAACATAAACCCTCAAAATTTGAGATGTTAATTTTTGTTTTCTTGGTCAATTACAAAGGTTTATTATTAAATACAATAAACCAAAACTAAGTTTAATGCACTGTATGTTTTGCTCTTTTAACTTTAAATATTTTAGGAAAGTAACCCTTTTCCAAGGGTATAAATTACTATTTTTCATTTATTTATAAAGGGAAATATTACTATTTTTCATTTATTTTTAAAGGGAAATATTACTGTTTTTCATTTATTTTTAAAGGGAAATATTACTATTTTTCATTCATTTTTAATGGAAAATATTACTATATTTATTTATTTTTATGAATGGCCGAGATGGTCACAGGAAATATCTAATCAATCTCCATTTTGAACCGAAGAGGTAGAAAGTAGAGGAGAGTTCCGAGAATCATCATCAATTAGCCTGTAACTTTGATGCCAAATCCCCAAAAAAATTGGCTCAGTAGTTTCAGGGAGAAAGGCCAAGTAAGGTAGACAGACATCTTTCTCTATTCGATATTTGGATTATATGTGTCTTAAATTGTAAAACCTTTATATGAGGAGAGCAATAGTTTAATTAGAGTGTGGATTAAGTTAATGATTCATACAGAGAATATGTAATTACAAAACAGTGTACTCACCTAAGCAAGTGAAGGAACCTTCATTATTAACACAGAATTCTGATTTCTTACAAGGATCTAAAGTGGCACATTCATTGATATCTAAACAACCATGATCTGGATCTTTGATCCAACCAGCATTACATTCCTTGCATCCTTAAAATAAATAATACAAATGTGTGAGTGTGTGTGTGTGTGTATATATATATATATATATATATA
>NW_027108478.1:132316-145558 GCF_000696795.3 Halyomorpha halys
TGAAGATGACAAGGTCAAATAAAAAGATTAAATATTAAATAAATATGAGGATTTTTATTTTAATATTATAGAATCTTAATCTCAGGGCAGGTTTCTAGGCAATCAGAACACTTACCTTTAATAACATTTTTAAAATTAAACTTAATTATACGTTGAGCAACACTAACCAATTTATAATGAGGTGTAGATAGTTGACCGTGATTAATGATTGGAGAAGTTTGTCGGGGGTCCAGTCAGTTATCAATTTTTTATCATTTATGACTTAATTCAATATTTTGTACAATTCTAAATTTATTTGTATACTATTCCTTTTCAATTGTATGTTTCTCTAAATGTTGTTGTTATCTCTTTTGTTCTATAGCCCTGATGAAGACCTGAAACTCAGGTCGAAACGTTGGCATAAAATAAATAAATATGGTTTTGTTTATTTATTCCTTAAATATGTCCCACTGAGAGGGACAAAGGATGTTCAGGAGCTCACATCCCTCTCCGACCTAAACAACGAATGATCTCGAAACTAAACATCCTGTCTCTAGGTGTTCCATGTAAACATCAATTGTAGCACAACAGTTTTTGCATAAGATTTTCTTTATGAATATTTTTCTTTAATACTTATTCTGGACTTCTATTTTTACTTAAATGTATTGTAATTTCAATTATGATGGGAAGATAAATAAAGTTTAAAATGTTTGAATCTGCTCAACAGGGCCACGATTCAACAGACTTCGTGAGGACACGATCTTTTCCACTACATATTTGACTGAACAAAATTGGTTAGCTTGCTTTTTTGATTTAATACAACAAATAAACAATACTAAAACGATATATAAAATAAAAACATATTAAAAACCATTTATATATAAAAATAATTATTTACTTATAAAAGAGGATATTATGGCATATATAAGTTCCAGATCGAAATGATAAAAAAAAAAGTAAAGGGCTATTTGATACAACACACTTAATGGCTTGTTCACAACTAACTTTGCTTTTTTTCTTCTTACCTCCTAATATTTTATTTATTATAGCAGATAAATATATACAATTTTAACTTAACTTAATTATATATACATTTAATCTTGTACTTCCGCATAGCGTTTTAAGATGAGTATGCATGGTCTAATGAAGGCGGTTTTGTACATTGATGGCATTGCCGGGGGACTTGCAGAGAATGGGGAGGGACCATTCCGGCTAGTGGAAAAACTAACTTTATTGGTGGACTCTATTCGCTTATATAGACATCGAAAAGCTGATAGGGCCTGTCAGCTGATATCGCAGTAACGGCTGACTGTAACTCCCCCCCACCAGTTTATGAACATTCCTCGTAAACCCATTTATATATAAAAGAGATATATAAAAATACAATAATAGTAATTACATAAAACTCACATTTATCTTAGAAACAATAGAAAAGAAAATAACAATTAGATACAGAAATAAAGCATAATAAAATACATAAATGAAATAATAAAATAACAAAAATGAATTTTTTACAATAAAAATAGTACCTCAATAGTGAAATAAAAAAACTAATATATCACTAGAATGCCTCCTACTACACTTATTTGCTGGCATTGAAATTGAAAAAACTGAACACAAATAGGTACATAAGCACACGAGGTGACAATACTCAAGGCCCACATGATACAGACGTCGTAGGAAGCTTCAATTGTTTGATATTAACCGTGCGTTTCTTTTTTTGGTTCCTTTAAGCTCTCAATTGTGACAACCTCTTACTCAATATGTGTTCCTGGGTCTTACTTAACCTCTCCAAACTGCAAGAAAACAGTTTTAATGAAGATTTTGTCCAAATTGGTCATTACTCTTTCGAACAAGTTGAGGAATTTGTGTATCTCAGATCACAAGTTAATGCCACCAATGACATTTCGGCCAAGATAAGGAGACAAATAGCATCAGCCAATAGGTGTTTTTTTGGACTGTATCGGCACTTTGGTAGTAGCTCACTATCAAGATCCACGAAAACTAGATTGTACAAAACGTTAATTCAATCAGTGCTGCTCTACGCCTCGGAAACTTGGGCACTTTCAAAGGCCGATGAAAGGGATCTCCAAAAGTTTGAGAGAAAGATACTCAGACGCATCCACAGTAAAAGATGCTTCAGCTTGGGGAAGATGCACAAATAGGGAAGTATACCTGTTAATTGGTGAGCGGCCGAGGGGCCGCCCAAAGCTTCGATGGTTGAATGGTGTTAAAGAGGATTCAAGGACCCTGCTCAGAGTGAGGAATCAGAGAGCAGCTGTACTTAACAGATTAAACTAGTGGAAGCTACTTGAGGAGGCCAGGACCCAGTAATGGGTTGTTGCGCTGGTTGATGATGTGATGTATATGCAATTTTATATTTATTACTCTTTCTTTTAGCATAATATATTTATTTATTAATTTTAACTATTCTATTTTAATGTTTATAAGTATGTTTTTTATATTTATATATTGTAAATGGGGATGTCTTTATTGGATATTATTTATATTTTTTTTATTATATTTAATATAATCATATTATATTCTTATAATAATATTATAAATATTCTTTTATACTTTAACTTAAATTTAATTGTATGAGTCAGGGAAAGGAAAAGAGAGAGAATTTTGTAAAATTGAAACATTAGAAAAATTAAACATATTTAAAGAACGATAAAAAGCTGGAAAAAAATGTGTAAGGGAAGAAATAATAAAAAGGAAAAAAAATAAATCAGGTATAATTCTTGTACTCAATGTAAAAATTTTTCATGTGACATTTAAAAAAAAAAGATATGATGTGACTATTTCTATTAATAGGATTACAAATAATTGTAATTCACAAGTTATAAGTATGCTGTGTATAAGGCAACCCAATGAAGTTGGGCAGCATAACATTTTTTCTAATAAAGTGTTTTTCTCTCTCTCCTAGGCCGATTGTATTCAATCCGAGTCCATCCCGGCTCTTTCACTTCCATTCGGGCCTCCTGTTCCCGGGCACTTGTGTCTATTAGTTCCTGAGCACACACTATGAAGGAGCATTCTCTCAGCATTCCCTCCTTCTTCCCTAGCTCTTTGGCTAACTGAACCTTTAGTACATTGGATAAGAATTGCATCCAACTCTGTACCTGAATCATCTCCATCATTTTGATAAGTTTATCGGCGATCCTGTTGTAGTGTGCCAGGAGTTCCACAGCATACTGCTCATTAGACTGTATCGGTCTGTGATCCATTCTAGCATTGTGGTATGAGCTTCCATGAGAGAGACTTCCGGTAGTGGCTGAATCTCGGCTGGAGGTGGGTTCCCTGCAGCTACAGGATGGTTGACTGCTGCTAGAGGTTGGTTGGCTACAGCTGGAGGTAGGTTGTTTAAGTTCAGACAGTCGATGTTCAGAACTGCCACTATCCCCATTCTGCTACCAGCCAACATTCAGAAAGAAGAAAGAAAAGAAACAAAAACAAATTTTCTTGAGACTAAAACTTCGGCACCAGTTACATGTTATTGGGTTCAAAAACTAAAAAAAAAAGGGACAAGTAATGGCACTCTCGGTTGCAACTGAAACACTGCTTTAATGATTCAAGTGTTCTTCTAAATATATCATTTAATCTCTCTGTCAGCTGACGACTTAATAATAACTTAATAAACATTTACAAATGGCAAACAGAGAAACAGTCTATTCTCAAGGCCATAACCTGGATCATATATCCAAATATTTTAAGTTCAAACCATTGTATTAGGTTGTAAAATAAGTTTGTTGTGTTTTTTTACTGGTAATTTCAATAAAAACTTCAGATTTATAGGAGAATATGGTTGGGGGTGTGCACAAAATATAACACAAATAAGTTTAAATAACTTCTTTAATCATGCCAATGTTTTGGCCAGAATGTCTAGCCTTCATCAGGGCTAAAAACAGAACAAGATAACAACCAATGAACACAGAAAATAAAAAATAAAATATAAACAGAATGACATAAAGTAAAAAATTGTACAGAATAATTAAGTAAATAAATAAAATTAAATTAAATTATAAGTAAATAATTTTACTTTATGCCATTCTGTTTATATTTTATTTTCTGTATTCATTGGTTTTTATCTACGGTCAACTATCTCTCATGATTATAAAAACTTCACGATTCTTGTAAATAATTTTAAATAATTATATATAACCCATTTTGATCGATTACATGTTGGCATTTTTCAGGTAATTTTTTAATTCCGTCCTCCCAAAATTTCTTAGATTTTTGCGGAATGAACTCCTCTATGTGTGTTTTGCAGTCCTCAAGCGAATTAAAGTGTTTCCAGTTAAGAGAGTTTTGAGGAGCCCAAAATAAGTGAAAATCGGTTGGGGCAAGGTCTAGTGAATAGGTTGGGTGGGGGAGCACATTCTACCCAAACTCCAATAATTTCTGCCAAGTCTGCAAAGACACACGAAGATGGGCGTTATCGTGATGTAAAACTATGACTTTGCAATTATGAGACACTTGCATGAGATATGCTAAGAGTTTCTGCGATATCCTGTGTCGTGAGGGTTTTCTGTGACCAATGCTTGAATTTGTCCATCAACAGTTGAAGGACGAACCGAGCGCTTTGTCTCTTCTAAGTCAAAATTTCCAGTTCTGAACTGAGCAAACTACTTATGGACGGTGCTTGCTCCTAAGGCATCATCACCATACACACTGAAAATTTTGCTAATCGTCTGTGCAACGGATTTTCCTTTTTGGAAATAAAAAATCATTAAATGACGAGAATGAATTTTTTTCTCTTCCATTTTGAGCAAGCAAAATACCACTTACAGATAAGGAATCTCGGCTGAGACTGAAGCATAAAAGCACCTTAGCTAATCTTTTTTTAGAACATGTAAACATTATTAACCAAGTAAACATGATTTTATAAACACAGAGAGGCATAAATTGAAATATTGAAAACACTACGAACTTATTTTACAACCCAATATAAGATGTTCGGAAAATCTAAACCTAAGATAGACTTGAACAGCTTAGTATGTTCTTGTATAATGAAGAACTGAGAGGTTTTTTGTTTGAATTCTTACCGAGGTATATAAAAATTAAAATTCATAACTGCTTTTTGGTTTGAGGTACATCATATCTTATTTTCCTGAACTCAGCTAAAACAGTTTTCAAAGCCAAACTCGCAACAAATAGACCATTAAATTTGTTTATAACATAGTATTATTCCTACTTCTGCTTATTAATTAAAATTTTTCAGAAACATATTCAAACAAAGAATTTTAACATAAAAATCACATCACATTTTTAATATTTATTTATTGGTGATTGAGAAGAACCTCTTATAATCTTAAAAATCTCATGAATAATTTTTTTTTCAACCTATTGAGATTCATTCAATCAAGATTTATGGGGATCACTTTTAATTGAACAACAATATCAAAATCTTGAGAACTTTTTGGGGAAAAAAAAAATCAAAGGAAATATTAACATTATTACTAATCACTTAAAATAAAACAAATATTATGTTATTTTGGTAAGTATTTATGTCTTTTAAAAATACAGTAAACGAAAGTTATGCAAATAAAATAATTTGAGAATGTAAACCATAAAATATCCCAACATTTTTTAAATGCTATTTATTCACAAATGGACTTTAGTTTAAGGTGAATCAATAAGTGAAACTCACTAACTCAAATCTTAGCTTTAAACAGTAGTAGGGTACTTCAGTATCTTATTTGGACAAATAATTGCCTCTTCCATCCTTAACTAATTTTTTTAATCGCCCTTTCCCTTTTAGTTTTAAGGTGTTTTTGTTTAAATGCACATGTAAATGCAAACTGCAGCAGTAGAATAATCACTTTCTCCTTGTTCATGAAAAATAATTTAAAACAATAATAATATTTATAATCTTTAACTTTATTGAGACTGGCTAATTTTGTTTAAATAAATAATTCAATTTTTATCCATTTTTGTCTCAACACATTTTATTTTTCTTATAACTCCGACGTTTCAGCCAATCCGGCCATCCTCAGGGACATCTTAAAACAATTTTGGAACTAAAAATATTTAAACACTTAACTTCATGCAGGCTATTTTGCCCAGGTCACAACAACAATTTCTAATTAGTCAACTTTTACATTAAAAACAAAAATTAAAATTCATTTATCACAGTCACTTGTTAAAACTTTATCACAGTAACTGATAAAAACTTAACAACTGAATCACAGAAACTGATAAAAACTTAACAACTGAAGGTGATAAAGTTTTAACAAGTGACTGTGATAAATGAATTTTAATTTTTGTTTTTAATGTAAAAGTTGACTAATTAGAAATTGTTGTTGTGACCTGGGCAAAATAGCCTGCATGAAGTTAAGTGTTTAAATATTTTTAGTTCCAAAATTGTTTTAAGATGTCCCTGAGGATGGCCGGATTGGCAGAAACGTCGGACTTATAAGAAAAATAAAATGTGTTGAGACAAAAATGGATAAAAATTGAATTATTTAATTATATTATTTCAAATTGATTTTGAATTATTTATTTAAACAATAATACTATTATAATAATATCCAAGTGGGCTCTGGGAAAATATAAAATCTTAGTAATGGAACCATTGATAACTTATTCATACTCTGACCTACTAATTTCACTCACTTAAAAATTGACTGCCTAACAGAATACATAGTTTGTTCAATTACTCATGCTTATATTCTTAATCCAAGAAATCGATCACAGGATGATTAAATATAAATCTTTCATACTACAGGAAAAAACTTAAATTATATTGACTGTGATCAAGGTTTACCTTTAGGGCCAGCAAGAGAGCAAGAACCTTTACAAGCATTGTGACATTTAGAGCAAAGTAATTTGCTGTCATCTTTGTAAGATTCAAAGTGCATTTCAGCACAAGAATTACATTTAGGGCCTCCATACCCTTTGTTACAAATACAATCTCCATTCCCCTTCCTAGTACCAGATCCCTAGAAAAAAAATTAATATTTTAAATACAGTATTTAAAAGCAGGAGAGCTGAATAATAAAAACAAAAATAACTAGGTTGGATATTAATTAGCTGATCATATAGATAAGGAAGGATAAGATGGTGCTGGTAGCAGTCAAAAATAATCTAAAAAAAAAAATGATTGATTGCTATAAATATGCAGATGTTTCTGCATTAGTCTTCCTCCAACCTTTCCTGTCAGTAGCAATTGTATATTTCAAGTAATTAACTTGAACTTTATAAATGAGTTTTTTAGGATACAAGTTGCCTGTTAACCTTAGGTCCTGTACCTGACCGGTACCTGAGGTCCCAGAATGTACTCCTTATCCTCGACAGACCTCTTGAGCTTTACTTCTAACTATGTAACCTCATCATCAAAATGCAATAGGACTGGACAGACTATTGTCCTACTACCTCTGTGATGTTGCAAATCAGCATCTCCATCTTGTGGTTGATGCTAATCTCTATCATCAGTGGCTGTCTCCTTTCTCCATTCATTGTCGATGAGTTCTTCATTACTACTTCTAGGGGGCATACAGGATGAGATGAGGGTAAATGCTAGTCCGCTCATTTCACATAACAGACCTTTTGGTTGCCCTTGCCACTGCGTGCTGCCTTAACTCCATGACATCAAAGGAAGGGTTGATGACTATGGCTGCCCTCCTAACTACTTCCACTGCCCAAGGCAATCATCCTCGACACAACATACAATCCTGCCACCAAATTCTCATGGCAACAGGGTTCTTGCACAGCCATTTGGTCATACTGCCAGACGAGTGTCCTGAACTCATTGGCCACCAATTGCCTACCAATTGGCTTTTATGATCTTTATTCTAGCCATAATGGGCCATCTTTTCCAGTTTTAACATCTCTTCTAGGTGGACTCGGCACCTAAATTAAAAATATTTAAAAGGTAAATTTTTTTTAATTTGATTAATATTTAGTTAAATTACTATTAATATAATCAATATTGACTTTGAATTTTATTTTTCATTATACATGTTATTTTTGAAATGATAAAAACTTGTAGTCAGATGCAGTTTTGTTTTCAATATTGTAAATAAACCTTTTTTTAATATAATTCTGATATATTGAAGATTGATCACATGAAGACAAATGATCTAATAACTAATATAACAAAAAAATAAAAACATAACTATATTATTATGTTGTGGCCCACTGACAATGATCAATGTCATTGTTGCTGTAATAACAACAATAAATTTAGATTAGTCATATTATAATAAAAATTATGTAAACAGTTATAAATAAAAGTAGGTTGTATAAGGATTGAGGAATCTATATTAATGGCCAAGTGCAAATCCAAGATGTTAGGACACTCTGAAGTGCCTCCCGGAACAGAGGAGGAGGGAGAAAATCTAGGAATGAAGAGAGGATAACCGAGCCATGGAGGACTAATGTGGACTTAACACCTATCAATATAATTCACATCATCATCGGCATCATTAAATCCATAGACCAATTATTCAAAATTAACTAACACACCTAATCGTGAATGTTTTGTTTCGGCCATCCCCTACTTCAACTGTAATTTATGCAATAGATTTTTGTTTCAGTAAATTATGTTTTATTTATCACTATTTCATACAGTCCACAACAATCAAACCAGCAATTCAAAAATGCAGGAGTGCCTGGCATTAGGTTGAAGGCACACTTCATAAATTAATTATGAGAGTTGTTTTATTAATTAATATACCTCCTCTATATATGTTTTAAAGTAAATAATTAATAATATAATAATACTCTTTAACCTTTATGGGAGCAAAATACTCCTAGACAAATGACCCAAATTTCAGTTATTGATAAGTTGAGTAATTGAATTTAATAATGCTTATAATTAAAAGAGGAAGGGTGTATTAATACATAAAGATGTGTGTATAATTAACATAATTCCGGCGGCTGCCGCAGAACCCCCAGAGACTCAGCCGGAACCGGTACCCCAGCCAATGGTGGAAGCCCTACCAGAACAAGAGGGGTTTCAACCTCCACCACCTCTCCCAGCAGTCAGGATACCGGAAGCACACGCGAACGCCTTTCAGTGGATTAAAATACGAACGGCAACGACGCAAGATCTTAGAAAGGCGATTTCGGATCTGGAAAGATTCACCGGGGAACCTGGCGAGCTGAGTCACATTATAAAAAGGGGTGATCGAATAATGGAAAGGATCCAGGCAAAGAAAGAAGAAAGACTGTTAGATGTGGGAGATGCAGAAGAACTGAAGGCAGCTGTAGTATGCCGGGTAAAGCGGGGTATCCTCAACCAGATCCAGGTGGATGAGGAAACGCCCTGGACAGTCCAGGAACGGCTAAAGAAGTCGTATGGAGGAGGACGATGGGCCCCGGAGGAAGACATATTCCAGATGTTTAGGGAAAGGAGGAAGCAAGGGCAATCGAAGGGATGCTAAGCGAGGGAACTGTTATTCCGGTACCACTGGATAACAGACAAATTTAGTGAGATGATGGAAATGGAGCAGGTCCAGGCCCGAATGCATTTCCTATCAGGCATTTTAAAGGTGCAGCTGGCGAAAGAAATTGGGAGAAAAGAAGGTCTACCACAAGATAGATCATTTGTGGAATTTGCACAAGATCTAATAGACGCAGGTGCAAGAGAGGAGGAGTCACGTATGGAGGTGGAGGAACCAGAATGGTTAGGGTGCAGTACAATCGGCCCAGGAATCCTCAAAATGCGTGGTGTAGGAGAGAGGGGGAACACATGAAGGAACGAGCGGCACGATTTGGTGAGAAGAGAACGAACCAGGCTAAACCTAGAGAAAGAGGGAGGAGAGATGATCGTAAGTGCCACGGCTGTGGGAAAGTGGGACATCTAGTGGCCCAATGTCCCCACACGAAGTGCGGGAACGAGGGGCACATTGCTATACAATGCCCATACATGTACCAAAGGCGGGAGACGGACCAGGGGGAACCCATGGAAGTCAACGCTCAGAGGATACAGCACAGAGCTACCAGAACTAGACAAGAGGGTTCGTCGGGTGAATCGACGGAGGCCTCGGTAGCTTCGGAGGCAGAGGACGAGAACGATGGTACAGAGACGGGACGCAACAGCGGACATGGCGCTTGGAGAAGGAGATCTGGAGAAAGGAGAACTGAAGCAAAGATCTGAGGAGGTTGTCGGCAGAGGGGCAACCGCATGATGGTAAACTACAGCGTTGAGAGCAAGTGAGGCGGTCTGCCTATCATCCGAGTGAGCGGAGTGAGGTGCCTCATAGACACGGGAAGCTCACACACCATCTTGTGTCGGGAGGCATTGGAGAAGCTGGATGAGGGAGAGAGGACACTCCAGGTAAAGGTATGTTGTTGTCAATTAGTCACTCTGGGTGGACCCTGTAGTGTAGAGGGGGAAGTGGAGATTGGTCTGAATAGATGGGGTATGGGTGAAGAAAAGCTGGTGGTTCACATCGTAAACAGTATGCCATGGGAATATCAGGCAATTGTGGGATGCGACTTACTAGAGAGGGTGGGAGCGAGGATAAGAACCAGCGAGAAGAAAAATTTTTCTTGCGTTAAGTTTCAGGGGAACGATAAAGCGCTGGTAGGGGCTGTGAATCGGATAAGGGATTGGCGGCAAGAGATTATTTCCGAAAATACCGATACTTTTTTAAAGAGGGAGAAATGCTGGGAGCAATGGGGGAAACCGTACATGAGATCCCATTAAAAGTTGAGAGAGTGAAATACGTGAAGGAACGTCAGTACCCTCAGGCATTGCGGAAGCATATCCGGAACGAACTAGACAGTCTCAGGAAACAGGGCATAATAGTTAATAGTACTTCCCCATATAATAGTCCTTTGTGGGCAGTTAGGAAGAAGGGAGCACCAGGAGATTGTACGGAAAATATAAAGTCGTCATCGATTACAGGAAATTAAATGAAAACATCATAGATGAGTGATATCCGATCCCTAGGTTCGAGGACATCTTAGATAGGTTAGGCAGTGCGACAATTTTTAGTACGCTCAATCTAAATGGGGGTATCATCAGATATGAATGCACCCTAGGGACCAAGAGAAAACTGCGTTCACATTTGAGCGGGGACACTATCAATTCACTCGGATGCCGTTCGGGTTAAAGAACACCCCGATAACGTTTCAGCGTCTTATGGATGAATTCTTGAGAGGATGGACGAGGCAATGTGTCAGGTTTATATGGATGACCTCCTAGTTTTCAGCAAGACGGAACAAGAACATACGGAACCCTTGCTGGTCGTTTTCGATAGAGTACGGTTATTTGGGCTCAAGTTGTCTTCTGAAAACTCTAAGTTGGGACAGGAAGAGATAAATTTCTTAGGGCACTCGATTTCACGGGAGGGAGTTAAACCGGACGCGCATAAAGTAGAGGCGCTATTACCGAGCTATTACTGTCAATGCCATAGATGAAAAACGAGGGGAACCGTCCGGGGATGTCCGGCAATTTCTAAGGGAATGGACACCGGGGGAAGAGGATGACCAGGAAAGACCAGAACGGGAAGAGGGCGCTCCGACATCAGGAGACGACAGTTCAGAGGGAGAAAGGCCCGCGGAGATGGAGGAGGTGGAAGAGATTATCAATGACAAACTCCGTCAAATTCTCTGGAAAACTTGAACGGCCGGGTTGATGAAGATTGAAGATGAATATGAATATGGAAGGTACGGCAAAAGTTCGGTTACCACAGTCTGGTCAACACCGGGAGCGCGGAAAGACCAAATTTGTCGAGCACTAAAAGACACATCTAAACCGGGAAGGACATACCACCTTTACGTGGGGAATTCAGTAATATGGGAGAAGATTAAACGGGTGTGGCAGGGACGTAGCAGTTAGGGATAGACCGCAATTTCATCTGGTGCACAATGCTGGTAGAAACAGTTAGGGACGTTGAAAGGCAAAAGGAAGTGACCCTCGTGTACCATCAGGGGAAAACGAATTATTGAGGAATGAACGAGACATTTTTAGCACTAAAACGCAGATACTTCTGGTGGGGTATGGGACGGACGATACAGGAGACAATAGGGGGTGGGAGGTGTGCCTAAGCATGAAATACGACAGACACCCACCAAGGGCAACCCAGGAAGAAACTCCCACAGTGGATAGGCCACTTAAAGCGCTGCAAGTGGACACCTTTACATGGAAAGGTTTCAAATGGTTTACAGTATTGGATCTATTTAGCAAGGTGGCGATGGCTTGTCTAGTAAAGGATAGATCGGCGGACGCAGTATTAGGGGCACTCCGTACCTGGTTTCAATTTTATGGTGTGCCGGACCGAATTTCGTCAGATGGAGGCCGCGAATTTGATAATTCTCTTTTAAAAGAGGAGATGAAGCAGTTAGAGGTGCATTGGAATTTTAATACGCCCAGGCACCCTAAAAGCAGGGGTGGGATCGAGAGGCTCCACAGCACCCTGAGTGACCATTTGCGGGTATATAACATGGATAAGGGGCTGGAACCGGATGAAGCGATGATCAGGGCGGTAGCGGCATACAACCATTCCATCCATACAGTCACCGGATTCTCCCCTTTTGAGATCCTTTTTGGGCATCAGGGTGGTCGCAGGAATTTCATGGAGACGGCTACTATGGGGGAAGATATCGTCACGAACAACGCGGCTATGAGGAAATTGTGGGGGAAGGTGCAAGATTGCATTGAGAAAGAGAAATGTAGGCGGGTCACGTCAGAATCAAAATCTGCGGGACGTAATGGGGGACCTCAGGCTTGGGACCATAGTATACCGGAAAATAGGAACCAACAGGGGTAAGTGTATTTTGGGGAGTGGGATATGTATTTTTGTTTTGACTATGCGAAATGAAGAAACCTGTGTTAAAATCAGCTATGAAAAGTTTTGTTTCTTTTTCTACTTTTTTCTTTTTGATGTCGAGTCTTTTTAGTTATTTTAGCATTTAGGTAGAAGTGATCTTAAAATTTTCATTTGTGCTTATTTCATATTATTCAAGTTGTAAAGAGCTTAACTTATGCGTAGTATTTAATTCATGTGTTGTAATTTTATACATTCCTTTTTTTTTTGTTTTTGTTGCTTTGTTGTGTTGATATGTTCTGTACAGGGACCATGATTGTATTTTTACTTTTTCTCCTATCAAGTTTACGAGGACTGTTCGTAATCTAGTGGGGGGGAGTTAAGGTAGGATGACACCTGATAATGACCTTAATTCCTACCCACATAAGTAAACATGGCCTGAAACTATAAATGCAAGATTAATACCAGGAATAAAGCAGTATATACTGAGACTCTGAGTGTGTTATTTCTCTCCCAGTTTTCCTTTTTTTTTTTTTTTTGC
>NW_027108478.1:145648-155755 GCF_000696795.3 Halyomorpha halys
ACACTCAAAGCTAGCAATAGATACTACTATATACCTTACCAGGTAAGCAAGTATATAATAAAATAAAATACAATTGAAGAGAATATTTATTCTATTTAATATATTATCAATCATATCTAATATATTATTTCACATTAATCAACATTTTACAGCAATAGTATTTAATAAAGAAACATACTTTACATTTCCCATTGTTGGAACACACAGTTCCAGGATATCCTTCACAAGGTGTACATTCAGGTCCAAAATGATTTTCAGGGCAACAATGTCTTATTTTCTCAATACACAGCCACTTAAATAAATCATCATTCTGTGCATTGAACCACCATTCCTCAATTAATTGCTCCCACTCTTCAGCATGTTTATAACACTAGGAATAAAAAATCTTAAAAGTATAATAAAATAATGAAAAAAAAAAATAGTTTATTTCACCTACAGCGCAATAGGTGTTCTAAGGGACTCATTGAAATATTTTTTGTCTTACATTTTGAGGTTGTTAACTATATCATCATTTTTTATTATTATTATTTTTTTTTTTTGAGATTGTATAATCCATTTCCACAATCATAAATAAATAAGTACAGTAATAAATGCAATATACTGAAGGTATGATACAATATAAAAAGTAGATAAATAAATGTTTCTGTGTCTGATAAACCCACCTGTTGTGTTGTGGATTAAAAAAAAAAAAACATATTAGAGAACAAGTAAATTACAAAAAGAAATATTAATATTTGCATCTATCAGAAAGAATAATTAAAAATGAAAAAAAAAAAAATTAACTCTTACGAGGGCTGTCCAGAAAGTAATAGATGTTTTGGCCTATTGTGGCGATGGGTGGGGGTAGAGCCTCCATCTTGGTGTCTGAATGTTCCTACATTTAGTACACATCCAGCTGTTGTAGCGTGAGGACTCTGTGTTCCTCACTTTGCTCTCTGTGAGTCGTCAAAATGTGCCCTGCATAGAAAATTCTGCTACTTGTGAAGTGCGGTCTGTGATTCGATTTTTGTTGGCTCGAAACAACTAGCCAATTGAAATTTATCATCAGCTTTGTGATGTTAACAAGCAGGGGATAATGAGTGAAAGCCGAGTGAGGCAATGGTGCATTGATTTTAAAAATGGCCATACCAGAGTTCACAATGAGGACTGCAATGGTAGGCCTAGCCTTGTGACTGATGACCTGGGAATGCAAATCAATGACAAAATTTGTGAAAAATGTTGTTTCACGATTACAGAACTGTTGGAACATTTTCCCCAAATTTCACAGAGTTTAGGTACATCAAATTGTGGTGGAGAAGCTTGGTTAGCACAAATTTTGTGCTCGGTGGGTTCCAAAAATCCTTATGGAATACCATAAGAAACAGAGACTGGCTGCAGCACTGATCTTTCTCCAAGAATACAGCACAAATGGTAATGCAGTTCTGGATCATTTCGTAACAAGGGACAAGACTTGAGTGAAGCATGTCAACTATAAAACGAAACAGCAATCGATGGAATGGGCGGACACACATTCTCCCAAAAAACCACAAAGTGTTTGCAAACAAGAAAGGTCATGGCTACCGTGTTTTGGGACTCCAAGGGAGTGCTTCTTGATTTTCTGGAACGTGGAGCAACAATCAACTCAGAAAGGTATTGTGAAACACTAAGAAAGTTATGGCATGCCATACAAAATAAGCGTTGGGGAAAATTTAGCACCAAGGTGTTGTTTTTTTCATGACAACCCAGATCCAATCACACCCGAGCACTATTGGGTGGTTTTGGATGGGAGGTGTTTGACCATCCACCCATACAGCCTGGATTTGGTGCTGAGCGATTACCTCTTCCCAGTGATGAAAAAATGGCTCGGGAAAACAACGCTTTGATGCTGATGCCGAACTCCATGCCGGTGGTGTAAACCAGTGGTTGAAATCACAGACGGCAGATTTCTATAGAGAAGGAATTAAAAAACCTGTGTCACGGTATGATAAATGTCTCAATTTGAATGGCGATTATGTAGAAAAATAGCTTAAGAGTGTACCTTTCAAATGTATATAATAAACTTTGAGTTTTTCAATTTGTGAATTGTTTATTTCAAAACGTCTGTTACTTTTTGGACAGCCCTAGTATTAGAACCTTGATAGTTCAAAATCAGAATCTTCGCACTGAAAACATCTCCCTAATACTTTATCTACTGCAACCCTATCACATAATTTGTCACAATCTTTATAAAACAAGGTTGATCTATTATAATAGGAGGCAACATTATGATTAACTTAATAATTGCAAATTTTACTTGTCAAATTCAATCTTGAATAATCAGACGGATCCCTAATGGATCCGTGTATAAATAAGTGCATATAAAGAATTAGTTATATATCTGAAATTTTTATAATAAATAGGTTTTATATAACTAATAGCATTCTTTCAACATGAAGGAAGATTCCTTTTTAATTAATTGGTTGTGAAAGTTTGACTTAAACTAGAATCTATGATATTTTAAATTTTACAAACCAACTAACCTGTTGTTGGCCTCTTTGAATTTCAGAACATAAAGTTTCTTGCACTTCAATTAATCTTACTTCACTTTTAGCATAGTCACCTAACTTTTCTTCTTCCCATGCAGTATCACCTCCACCAAAATGCTTTTTATTTGTGTTGCTCATACCCTATCACAATGAGGTACGGAATTGATTATTTATTCAATTATCTTAAAAAAATTAAACAATTAACATTCAAAAATTAAAAATATAATGAAATCCTAAATTTATTTTAAGTATTAATTATACACTTCGAATAAGAAATTAAGTGAAAAAGTACACAATTTATTCTTTTTAGAAGAAAGAGGCAACCAACACTTTGGTACTAGAGCAGAGAAGACAGTTTGTAGTTAGTGTTAGGACTAAATCACTAAACGTGATCAATTTACAACAATCAAATTTATCTGAATTAAACAAAATTGAAAAAAAAAAAAAAAAAAAGCTTTCACATATCACTCTAATTTGAGATGAAATTAATCTTTGCTTGTTTCAAAATGTTTATTTTTCACATGGCAATACTTCTCCATTACTGTACTTCTAGTAATAGGTTCAATAAAAATAACTATTACTATGTTTTTGTGTTCCCATGGTTTTTATGACAACAGTAAAAAAGTTGAGACTATTGTAACAACCATGGACAAACAAAAATATTTATTTTCTCCTTTGGTTAACTATCAAATTCTTAACTCAACCAAAATTTAAGATAGCTAAATTGCCATGCATTAAGACTTTCTTGTTTGTTCTTAAGAGAGTTCCTTCCTACCATTTAGATCTGTTCAAGAATTCCATTTCGAACTGATCTATTCGTTCTTCAGATACCTTCATAAGGCTCCATGTATCGCATGCAGATGTAGTAATTGCCCGAATGGTAGTTGTTTCAGTAAACCAAAATAGTTGGATGAGCCCCCTATAAGGTAGGCACTGCTATTGCCACTTTCGGCCAGTGGTGGAACTCTGAATTTTTTTTTTTTTTATATCCCCCTCTCTTGCCATTTCTGGCATACGGGGTGCGGGAGCAGTGGGGTAGTGCGCACTGGGATTGCGCATGCCACTGCTCCCAATGATCTTCATCTGTTCCGTAGGCCCTTCTGGAGCGCATCTGTCTGGGTGCCTCCTGCTTACTAGGCTTATAGGCTAGTTACTAGGCTGGTCCAGCCCTCCTGGTCTCAGTCTGGATCAGCTTCCTCTTCTTGTGGCGGCTCGCCGATGTTGGGCAGTCAAGTCCCTGAAGAATGGATAATTCTCTTCTTCCATCAACCAGGGAAGGTCCGACTCGGCGAGGGCGAAAATCCCGGTCTTTCTCAACAGCCTGGCTCGGTGTCCTTGCACGGCGGAGCAATCCTCAATTACGTGATCTGCTGTTTCAGGAACTCCGCATGTGGGGCACCGGGTGTCGATGTTCTTTCCAAAGCTCTGCAGCTTTCCCCGAAACCCTCCGTATCCTGTTAGGATCTGTGAGACCCAAAATCTGGGATGACCCATTTAGCCTTCAGTCTGGAAGGGACGGTAGGGAAGAATTTTTTTAAAGTAACGCCCTTCTGGCTTGCTACCCATCGTCCATTCCACTTCTGTATTGAGTCCTCCCGCAGTATTTTCTTCCACAAGTTTGGAGTCTCGCCGATCCTCTCTCGGAGCTCATCCGGTAGCGCTTCTAGTCCCTGCCTCTTTATTTCATATTTAAGGACATCCTCCCTGAGGATGAGGTCCAGGGGCATTGCTGCGGCCAGCACCTGCACCGCCTCATGTGACACTATTCTGTATGTCTTCGTGACCCTCAGCAGAGGCAATCTCTGTATGGTGGCCAGTCTTCTCTTCTGTGTCTGCGTGAGGTTTCGGCTCCAGGCGGGGGATGCGTACTTCAGAATACCCAAGATCACACCTTTATATATGGTCATCGTTGCAGGGTACCTTAGGCCCCAAAATGCACCCCCTATCCTACTTAATCCATTGAGTGACAGTGTCACCCTGTACTTTAGATACACTAGGTGAGAAGTGGCATCGAATCTTCTTCTTATCTTCACACCAAGATATGTCACCTCCTCACCCGGCCTAACCCTCTCTCCTTGGATATCCAGGGTGATAGGATGAGCCCTGTCCGTGGAGCCTCTTATGAGTATGGCCTGAGTCTTGACTGCTGCCATACTCAACTTCCTCCTCATGCACCACTCTCCTATGAGACTGGCACACCTCTCCGCTTCTGTCTTTAGTCTGGATCTACTGTTCTTGGCCACGATGACTGCCAGGTCGTCGACGTAGGCCGTGGCAAGGAACCCCTCGTCCTCCAGTTCCCCCAGCAACTCATAAAATACCAGCTTCCACAGAGCTGGTCCTAGGACCAAACCCTGGGGACATCCTCTTTAGATTTTTCTCTCGACCTCGTAGTAGTTACCCCTGATCCTGACACTCCTGTTATTGAGATAACTACCTACGAGGGACTATAGATTACTGCAAGGTGTCGAGCTCTTGCAACCACTGGAGTACACGGGGCCACCAAACGCTGTCAAAGGCGGAAGAGATGTCAAACATGATCAATAAGACATATTTCTCCGCCCTCTCCTCCATGTCCCTACGCACTCTCAGCAGCGCATCCGTAGTTCCCCTGCCACAGGTCGAGCCAAACTGCCGTGGATGGAACTGTGAAACATCACCTCTAGCGCTCTCTTTGGGGTAAAGAAGACATGAGAGGCCTGACCGAGCCATCTTTTCAAGGAGCAAGCAGTCATTCTTCCCCCCCTCTGCCTCCCGACAATCAAGGAAAGGGGAAATGCAGAAGAGAAGAAAAAAGAAGCATGAGTAAGTCAACTTCCTTCCATATATGATTCACACCATCAATATCCATCATAATTATCAATATGCATATCTACAGTTTTCTTAAACCTCTAATCAAAATAAATTACCTCTCTTTAACCATAAATGTTTTGTTTCAGCTACTACTAAACCCTTTGTTACTTATCCAATAGATCTTTCTTCCTGTTAATTATGTTTTATTTTTCATTATGATTAATTTATATCTACGGTCCACTTACAATACCCAACTAGCCAGTCAAAAGTGAAGTAATGCCTGGCTTTAAGTTGAAAGCACACTTTATACAGTAGTCTTGTAAAGCAGTAATTTGGTAGCATGACCCGACAATCTACTTTTCAGAAGGCTTGCAAGAGAAAAGTAAGTTCTATTTGCAGCCATTATTCCAGCTCCTATCAACTCATCTCTATTATGGGTATCATTCATTTTGGACACGACTTTTCATTATCCTGCCCTGGTTGTTCCTTGGGCTCCAATAGCTGGTTAAAATGATGTTCGTAATAATCATTAACTAATCATGGTAAAGTATTGCCAGATTGTTGACCACAGTAATATTTGCATATGGAATATTGCAATAGCTCTGTTGAAGTATTGATTATTGTAGCCCATTGGGTAACTTCATTCTAGTTTCTGGAGGTAGGGAGGTGACTGGTATAATTATAATTACACCCAAATAAAAAATGTTTAAATAAAATAAAAAATCACATGAATTACCTAACCATACCTTTATAAAAGAGTTGACTAGAGCTTTGCATGCCTGACAGGGTGGTAAAATTTCTTTCTTTAAGTCTAATTTCTTACTGACATCACTTTCAGCACCTTCAGAACTTTTCAGAACTATAAGCAATGTGAAGAGGCTTAATGTGATCATAATGAAGTGAAGTCTGTAAAAAAAATAATATAAAATAAGAACAAAAAATATCATTAATGGTTTGCAGAAAAACTTCAGTTGATAGGGATCATCAAATAAATTAATGGTATATCACATTAAACCATTTATTTCCTGTATTTTCCAATCCACATAAATCATGGTTTGGCTGAAACACAAAAACCAATCACATCTTACACCTTCATATAAAAAATAATCTACTTTCAATAAGAAGTAATTCTGAAACTATTAATTCGTTAATTTGACAAAATGAGAGTTAAATTTTGTATTACAAATTACATAAGGTAAATTTAGATGACTACATCAAATAATTCATAGAATGGGTCCAAATAATAAGTTTGCCATAAATGGTAATTGTAAAACCCGAACAATATATGGCACTTAATTTTTTTTTCTTTCTTCTTCAAACATTAAGTATCAGCAATCCAATGAGACTAATGCTTTTTTGAAGACTAATTAATTTTGATAATTAGAGTAAAACTTTTTTTTATATTGAGCATATCTGAAGTTTCTGAGTGGTATGGTAACTTGATGACTACTCGTTTAGTCCTTCACTAGCATTATCAGTAATTGCAGGTCCTACAAAGTGCAACTGCCTTTTTTTGCATTTCTAGTTGTATTCTTTTTGCCTGCATCATGCTCAACTCAGTTGGCATTAATAAGACCTCTTGTTAATGAACATATGAAAAATAAGCTTAGTTTCCTCAATAAAAAATCAGATAAATTTTAACAAATTCAATAAGTTAACATCAAATACAATTTTTTTGTGATTAATTTTTTCAGAATTGAATAAAAATTCATGCCATAGTACACATTTTGGCCAGACTTTAAATTTTATAATCTTTGAATCGAGGTGAGAAATATATTTATCTTTGATTTAGGTCTTCTTATATTTCACGAGGATTGCACAACTGTTTATACACTGCTTAGAAAAATGGAACATGCATAAGTTAATCACAGCTGAATCCTATAACCTCAAATCAAGTTTTCACATTGTCTTCAACCAACTTATTTTGTGTATTTAAGAAGTTGAAGAATGAGACATATTCATTTAAGTATGTAGAAAAGGCAAGGTAAGTTCAAAATGGTGAGTACAATATAATGTTTGAAATTTATCATACAAGACAAAAAACCTAAAATACTAATACTCTGAAATTTTTAAATAGAAACAGAAAGACAAAATAAAAATAATTTTGGAGAAAATTATCTTAAAAAGTCATCAGCCAGTAAAAATAAACAATAAAGCAAGAAAAGATGTCTTTCAGTATATTTTATTTATTTTCAATATATATTTAGGATAAGTGCACTAGTTATTGACATATCAGACATTATTTTGAAATATTAAGAGTTAGGAGCCAAAACTATTTCAAAATTGGCACCATATGTAAAATGAGGGTTTAGTTTACAACTGGCTCCAATTTTGAAATGGTTGTTGGCACCAAACTCGTAATATTTAAAACCAAAAGTTGATCTGTCAATAACTGGTGCACTCACCATATATCAACAAATTTCCTCAGGTTAAATTTACAAGAAACAAATTAAATAAATATCAATAACCAATATCAACAAATTTTAGAAGTAAGCCAAAAAAAATAAATAAATAAAAACATTCATTAAATATTAACAATATAAATACTTTAGTGAGTATATCTTTGAAAAAAAAAATTATTAGCATAAAGTTCAAATTTCTACAATAGAGAAATTGTTTTGTACAAAGGAAGAAATTAAGAATTTTTGGAAAGTAAATTCATTGAAGTATTTACACCAGTGATTCCCTAAATGTGTGCCATGAAATATTCAATTAAACGATTCAGGAATTTTCTTGGAATTTCTAATTCTCGAATTTTTGCGCCAATGATCATGTATGCTGACAAAATTCCTAGAATTTAGCAACTTTCTAGTATTTCATTGTTTTCTTTCCAATCCGCATCTTTACTAGTGCATTCCCTACCCATGCTTTAGTCACAAAGTAGTATGAAAATAGTAAGTATCTGTTTTTAATTTTTCGCTGTTAAATGGGCAGTCGCTTTTAAAAAGGAAATTTTTCATGAAATTTAAAAATTTAGAAAAAAATCTGATGTATTAAGGGCGTCACAGAAAAAATGTGGTTATTTAGGGAGCCGCAAATTGAAAAAGATTGGGAACCTCTGATTTAGACAATTAAATTGGAACTAAATTTTATTTTTAGTTCAAAATTTGTAAATTCCATAAGAAAAACAGTATGGTTAAACTTCTATATGCCAAAGCTAAGGGAAACAAGATGGATTTCCTTAAGAAATTGGAGACAATCAATGAAAAAGTAATGTATTATGATTACACTGATTTTGAGAAATGAACTCTTATTGAAGCTGTAGCAACCAACAGAGTTATCACCTAGGGGGCAAATAATAGTTTTGATATTTATTCCTCAATTGTTAAGAATGGAAAGAGGGCCATCAGTGTAATACAAAAACTAAACATTAGTTTACATGAAAATGCTGGTTTGTTTTTAGTTATGTATAAGCATTGGTATATCTATTCAAAGTAATACTATTAATTATTTAATATGTATTTTTTATTTTATTATATATATTTTTTTCTTGCTCCTATAATTTGTTGATATTGATCATTGATGTTTATTTACAAATGACCACTGAAACAGGTTATCAAAATAAATGAAATATACAGAAAAAGAATATTTTTTATTCTTATAAAAAATTATATAATCCAGTAAGAATAAGTATTATATAAAATATATAATGGAATGTGGTATATAGGAGGAATGAGATGGCCATAAAAATTTAGGAGGCAATAAAAAACTGAGGGTAAGAAAATCTACTGCGTAATGGTGTTTTAGATTTAGCATTAGTCCATATCTCTATGCTTAATTAATACTTTACTTGGATAATACAAGATTTGTCAAAGTTACAATTTTTTATCAGTTACACCAATCAGTAAATATCCAAGCAAAGAAAAAGAGCGGAGTTTTGCTGACTCTAGGCTAGTGTCATGGACATAATAGTCCAATGGACTAAATTCTAGGGAATAATAGTAGTAATGCAGATCAATTATCAGTAGGTTAGAATTGAAAGTTACAATGTCAGGGAGTTTTTGAATTTCTAGGTAGTTTGTACAGATAATCATAGGAAATATAAAAATGGCATTTAATATATTTCTCAGAACTTATAACTAGAAAGAATTGCATATTTTCAATTCTGAACATGTTTGCTGTCTTGCATAACTCAATAAGATATTGATGTATGGTTAGTTTATTAGTGAAGAAAAAATCTTAATATATATATGTGTATGTGTGTGTTCGTGCGTGCATGTGTGTGTGTTTTTTTTTACAAGGGTTGGTGGAAATCTTCAAAAGTTCACCCGTACCTATCCGTGTGTGGGATTTTTACCCACTAAAACCACCGCCCTACACCAGTTCATTCCTCTCCACGGGACCGCCGCTAGGCATTACTTCATGGAGGGAAATAGCTGAATACCACCTCACACTATTCGCATGGTTTTCACGTTTCCATGCTAGTTACGTCTTCTAGCCCTTCGTGAACTCGAATGCCTTACCCATAGTATCCAATAAGCAAATTACGGTACAATAAGGATGATAGGTTGATGGGTCTTCCAGTCTTCCCATACTCTTTGGAATAAGTACGAGGTGCTGTCTCTGCCAAGGTTTCGGAATTGAGCCTTCACAAATGCACGAATTGAAGAGATCGATAAAAAGATCTGGGCGTTTCCTGAGAGCCACCTTCAGAGCAACATTAGGAATTCCGTCCAATCCTGGTGCCTTGCCATGTTTTGGTCCGAGGCGATGTCCTCTAACTCTTCCTGCGTGATTTTTGGAAAGTCCGTTATATATATATTGTAATAATTTTAAAAATAAAATAAAAAAGAATTTTTATTCTTTTTAT
>NW_027108478.1:160245-193111 GCF_000696795.3 Halyomorpha halys
CTTCTTCTTGCTGGACAGAAATTGATGAAGCTTCATCCTCTCTCTCTGGAGCCCCAGACACGAGTGACCACCTCTCAAAATGGAAACCTGCCTTGAGGTTACATGTAAACATCGATTGTCCCCCAACAGTTAGGGATTTTTCCAAATGATTTATTTTCTGAATATTATTCATTTCCACTATTCCTTGATTTCTATTTTTCCTTTAATTTACTGTATTTTCAATTACGAGGGAAAGAGTTAAAATAGTTTTTATGATATTTGAATCTGCTCAATGTGGCCTTGATTCAACATACCGCCATCTTGGTTTTTTGTATCACGAAGTTATTATAAACAATGAAACTTGGTTAGTTTGCTTTTTGGATAAACAAAACAAATGAATATTAAAATGATACATAAAATAAAAACCCTTTATACATCAAAATATACTATTTACACAAAAAGAGCATATTACAATATATATATATATATATATTGTCAATACATTCAGTACTATTCGCCTGTTCAGGGAATAATGTTATGACAATACTGTCTACAACATTCGATTTTGTGGGGAGCTGCATCGTGCCATTACAAAGTTTCTTAAGCGCTATTTTGTAAAGTCTACCCCATGGGTCTGCATCCACCTCATCACAGAGTTCTCTCCAGCACCTTCGTTTGCTTTCTTTAATGGCTTGTCGGAGGTTCCTTCTAGCTCTCTTGAAGCACTGAAAACTCCGTTAGACCTCTCGCTCGCTGGTAACGTCTTCTTGCTTGGTTGCAACACCGGCGAAGATCGTCAATAGTATCTGTCCACCAGTACACTGAGGAATGATGTTTGCCAGGCTTTGAACGGGTCATAGCTGCATCACAAGCCCCAGATATAAAAGAGGTCAGTATACACGCCTTTTCCTCAGCTGACCCTTTCAATTCACACTCATCCTCCAGCATTAAAGTGAACGAAGCGCCATCGAAAGTCTTCGTGTTCCAGCCATTGATTCTCCATCGACAACTCTTCTTTCTTATTGGCGTATTCAGTGTAATCAATATAGCCTGGTGATCACTGTTTGTATAAAATCTACTAACCTCCCAAGTAGCGATCCGATGCAGGTGACCACTCACAAACGTCAAATCAATGATAGATGATCTTCCTGCTCTTGTGAACGTCGGGTTTGATCCAGTGTTCATAAGGACCATATCATTTAGTTGTGCGAATGCTTCCAGGAGAACTTCACCTCGTTGATTTGTTATTCTGCTTCCGCATTCCTTTGCCCATGCGTTGAAATCACCAGCTATGATAGTTGGATTATGGCAACTAGCCTCTAAGACAATGCGATCCAACAAATTCACAAAGTTTTATATTGTGATGCTGGGATAGGCATAGCAGCTAAAGATGTACACGTCGTTGATCTTCGCCCATACAAAACCAGAGTGCGATGTAGTATTCACTTCCTGAATAGCTTGGGAATTTGTGTGTGTGTGTGTAAATGTTTGGAGGAAGGCTTACGTTTGGTTTCTCGTTTTTTCTAGCAGGTAGTCCATCTGTTATTTCTGTTTTGCCTTTTGTCTATTTATACTTAGTGTTGTTAATTATGTCTTTTGTATTTATTAGTTTAGAGTAAAATGAATTTAAATTGTGTATATCTAATTGTTTGTTGATAGCCTGATCCTTAAAATTTACTATAGAGTATCTTTACACGTTGTATTGCAAACTGAACACCAATATGAAAGACAAAGATTAAAAAAACTGTCCTAGAATTCACTATGAAGAAACTGTACAACCATTTAATTAAAGGGAAATTAGGAGGAAAACATTCTCAACCAGTTAATTAAGATCAATTCAGGTATTCTATTTAAGAAGATATGTGGAAACACCTAAAACACACAATCAAAAAGAAACTGGTTGAATTGGATTCTAAATATCAAAATTATATAAAAGATTTGGATCCAAAGAACCAGTCCCTGTAAAAGATTACAAACACCAAGCATGGAAAGGCCACCTTGGCCAGAGGGAAGAGGTGTGCCCTCACTTCCTCAACTCCAAAGGCATCTCCCTTCCCTACCTTCTTGTATGATTTCCTTAGGTTACAAAGTATCTTTACATTGTTTTCCAAGTATAAATGAAAAAATAAATTAACTGGTGGCTAAAAAATATTATATATTGGACACTGAAGAATGCAAGTGAAATAATATAATGATAAAATGGCAATGAATAAAGCAATATACTGAGTTTTATTAGTTTTCATTTTATACTGGAAAGTCAGTAAGTATACCTGAATTTGTGTGTAATTCTGCATTTTCTTTCTTGAAATTTTTTCAGAGCTTCTTGTGTTAGAGAAAAATCACAAGAAAAATTACTACTAGCACAATAGTCAGTTTTTCTAAGGGTTATATTTCTACATACAACAATTTTTGGGAAATTAAACTAGTCTTACTTAACTACTGGAAACATTTTTCTTAGTAAAATTGCGAGGATGCAGAGAATAATTAATTTAGATAAGTACAAGCCAACAAAGCATTTTAAATTAGAATGAAAATACAAACCAAATTATCAATTTTATCAAAAATTAGCATAGACTCGCTACCTATATAAATGTAAGTTACAATATCAAAAGTTAAAAATAAACTATTCATTGATCTCTAAAATGTATTAATTTTTATTTTTTTTTCCTCAACTTTTGAGTTTCAATATTCTGATTTTGGTCTTTTATAAGCTTTTTTACTTTAATATTGAAATAGGCTTTTCCATCAACCAATGTTTGTGGTTGTTCTCTAAAGCAAGGGAAAATGAGGTACATCTACTAAGAAGTTCATATTTAAACAATGCAAAACTAATTTGTTGATATAACGATTCATATTGCTTTTGATCATTACATTTTCATAAATCCTATTGATAAATATTTTTTTACAAATAATCCATATCATTTTTCTAAGGATACAGATCTTTTGGGAACCTGCAGAGAAGAATTAGTATTAACTTAATTTTAAAACATTTTTCAGTGTGTGAGTGTAAAATTATTATTTTTTAAGTATAGTTTGACATTCATACATTTGTATGTATTATTAACACATACAAGATTGCAAAAGGACATTTATGGACCATATTCTGCTAGATACATATAACATGAATTAACAACCGAATTAAAAAACTCTGGTTTTACCTAAATGCATTACAATATGTGCAGAATAATAAAATAAAAACATGTATATATTCCATAGCACCATCACTAAAAATCTACTTCAAAAATTCGACAGTTGGTGACCAACCATTTTTTGGGTTAATATTGTAATATGCCACATTCAAGGGCAATAATTAATGAAAATAAACATATTAATATTAAAATAATAGCTAAAAGTTATTGTGGGCAGAATATTGTGTTGATTAACAACCAACAAACATCAGTCTTAATGATAAGCAACTGGATATGTTTGTAGATTATTTCACTCTTAGTGATAAGCAGTAGTATTTTTTTTGTTTAATATTATATTTAATGATATAAATGGGTTAAATAAAAGGAAATTAGTCTATATTTTTAAAAGAATAAACAGGCTCGTTTCAAAGGGAAGTGTAGTTAAAAGGATTTTGACTAAATAACCATGAGTGGTATATCCTAAACGGAAAATAAGCTGCAGAAATAAAATTATAACATTCCTAGTGATCAAATTTCTGAAGCAGGCTTTTTGAGGGATTATGTTTAGGATTAGAAAAATTTTAGAAAATAAATTGAAGAATTAGATAAGAAAAACACAAAAATATCCTCCATATTGCAACAATATTATCTAAATTGAAATGATTTAGGTTTCTGTATGTTGCTAGTTACTAATTTTTATAATTATAATTATTTTTATAACAGAATTATTACTAAATACTTCCCATGGACCCAAAATAAGGTAGTGTGATTAGACAATGTTGACAAATTGTAACATATCAATGTGAATAACAAATAATTGATTTTCGATAATGATAAAATTAGTAGAGCTAATGAAAATTTCATTAAATGATAAAGAAGAAGATTGCATATAAACATTAATTGATGAATTAAACTGCTTTTGTAGATAAATTATTGTTACCACCTATTTTTAAAAATAATGCTTACTTACCTTTTATAAAATAGGTAGGGTAGTACTTCATCTCTCTAAAGCAGATCTTCAAAAATCTTTCTTTACTGAGAATTCTTCTTCACTAAAAAATTATTCCTTTTGAAATGTAACAAAGCTACAAGTTCACTTTGGAAAAGTAAGTGGGAGTCCTATTATTTATGAGAAAATTATAATAATAATTGTAGCCAGCCTACAATTAATTAACTATTATTGTAAAAAATAATCCAAAAATTTCATCATTATGTGAGAAATTACCTTATCTTCCCTTCTACATTCAATGATGAACATTAAGCCAGCATTAGACAGTAGGTTCGTTGTAACGCCATTGGTTACACATGAGTTTTTCTCTCATACAACAATTTTGTATATTTCTACTGCATGTCGAGTTATATTTCTTGGAGTCATTATAAAATAAACATTTATTGACCCAGGTGGGAATTAAACCCACAACATCTGAACCAAGTGTTCTGTGACCCTCACCCCAACCTATCAAGTCCTCAAATAGCAGACATGGCATGTAAATATAGTATGTTGAGGGCAAATATGTTTAGCGCAATTATCACAACTTTCTTGTTGCTTTATTATGAACAAAATGCGTAGAAGCATTCACAGATGTATGGTGCTAATAGAGATTGTTCAATTTTAGCAAGTATCTAGAAAGAATTTTTATGTTCAACAGGTAAGTTCGGAGTTGAAAATCTTTTTATTTGGTGAGGTTATTTTATTCAATGCTTTTTATTATTTATTTAAGAAATCCTTTCTATATATTTTTCCCCAGGGCTAAAAAAAATAAAATAATATAATTTGACTGTTATTATCATCAAGTTCAGTAATGTAAAAAATATTATCAAAGGCCAATGACAGCTTGTCTGTGATAATGAATACAAGTTTTTAATTTATCAACAACATCTAGACCACCTTCTGTAAAATTTAAAAAGACAAAGCCTTCGATTCAAATTACTCTCCAGTACCTTAATCGATTTTTTTATCAAGTAGAGTAGAATATAAGAGAATATTTTAATTCTGGACAGTAAGATATGAAAACTTCAGAATCTGAATGTGCAATCTTTGTAATCTTTATGGGCCTTTCCTGAGGAAAAAAAAATTGAGAAATTTTTAAAGGATACCAGCTATAATGGTCCTATTTTGTATCATTGTGAAATAGCAGTCCATCGTAACATTTTGTCCCATATTAAAAATTGGTAAAGAAATTTTCATGACTACATTCTGCACATTATTATTTAGTTTATATAGTCCATCTGGTTGTTTTCCAGCAAATATTTCTAAATTGTTAGAATAAAATGTATGGGCATCTACTAGTGCCCAAATTTAATTTTGAACTTAGTGGGTTTATATTCAATGTACTCTCAAACTTTACATCAACTTAAGGCATCTTGTCTACCTTAGTGAACATCTCACTTTGATAACTATATAAATAAAATCTCAACAACAAGGTAGCTCTGAAGCACTTAGTTCCTGAGCAGTCTTTGGTTTAAAACTAATTTAAGTTCAGATGCTGGGCTTTTTGCTTTTTTCGACTCTGATAATATAGAAATATAATGGATGAATGAATGAATAAAATAGCCTTTTATTTATGCAAAATTAAAATTATACAAAATATAATATAAATATTCACATTTAAAGGGAGATAGAAACAGAAATATATATATTAATTGACAAAACATTAACTTCTAATTCACTTTTCTTTCCATCTTTCTACATCCTTTCTTGCATAGGCCTTCCCTTTCGGGAGTAATAATCAGCACTTCCTGGGGTAACCAGCCCTAATGGGAGGCGTTCTTTACACTTCTCTCTCTAGACAACCCTGTCGCGAGCAGCTTAAATTATGGTTTTTAATTTTACATTCTTCTTTTATGCCATTTGTCATAAGTTTCATCTTCTGGTAGTTTGGATAAAGACCAATTTCTTCACATAATAATAGAAGCTGCTTAATCATTTCCATCAGTTGTTCCGTGTCTATTGCAAAGAGCACAATATCATCATGCCTATGTCTTCCCATCCAAGATGCCAGAACACCATCTCCAATACTAGAACAAATAAAATTAGGGACAGAGGATCACCCAGTCGCACACCCCTCTCAACATCAAAGCTTTGTCCTTTCTTTTCAGCCATAATATATATGCTGTCATCTCCTTATAAAACTCTGTTATTATTCTAATATATTTGTCTTTTATTCTTATTTCTCTCAGTGCCTTAAATACTTCTGAATGTAAAATGCTGTCAAAAGCTTTCCTAAAGTCAAGGAAACAAACATATAGAGAGAATTTATATTCATTTGCTTTCTCGATGATTTGGTTTACAGTCTGAACATGGTCCACTGTCGAAAATCCCTTCCTAAAACCTGCTTTTTCTTCATCAACACATTCCATTATTCTTTTTATTAGCCGTTGTTTGAGAACACTGGTGAAAACTTTTGCCATAGTTAACAGTAGGAGACAGGCTAATAATTCTCTATATCATGCTTATTACTTTTTTTATACAGCAGAATTATATAGTAATACAATGAAGTAGGCCTAAAATAGCCATTTCATCAAAATCTGTCTCTTGAATATGAAAATCTTTCTCACAATTTAGTTAGATAAATATTCATGCACTTTCTAATATAGTGAATAATATCATCAGGAAGAATAGTTTCCGTAAAAATAACATTGTTTTTGCGTGTTTCAGAGATTTACACTTGAATTTTGGAGATTTACACTTGGAAGCTATGATAATATAGTTTTCTTTTAAAGTCATTTTACGTAACGAAGGATGCACAGACTCTGTGTTTACTGTATCTTTTCCAAAGTTAAGTTACCCTAAATGGTGAAGGCTCATTAACTTCATTTTCAGAACAATTTTGTTCCAAATCTGTTCAGTGGTTACTCTCATGCACATCAACTTTAATTTCAGGATTTGCATCAACCAAATCTTCCAGGGCCACATGGTATGAATTATTTGCCCATTCGACATTTTCTGAAAAAAGAAAAAGTTTAAACAAAATTTTTAAATTGAGAAGAAAATAAGAAGATTGTAAATAATCACAATTTCAATCCACGTTATAACAGTTTTTGAATAAATTAAATTTATTCTATATACTTACCCAAAAAAGACACTGCTTCTTTATATAACCTTTTTTTTTCTTTAAGTCTCAAGCATGTAAAAAAAAAAAATTACAATATGAAAAAAATTCCAGTTCATAACATGAGAGAAAATCTCACAACTAAAGGCAACAGTGTTTTTACTGAAGATCAAACAGAAATGCAACCTCCACTACTATACACTAGGGAAGTCTTCGATAGAAAGTTAGGAGTTCCTCAAGAATCACAAATAAAAAGAATATGTAAACATTATATAAAGTAAATTAATGTGAGAGAAAAATCTCATACAGTAACCTATGGCAGGTTAAGTTAAAACATACTTTTTATAAAGTAACATATATGAAAAAAATAAAAATAAAAAAGGTAAATCAAAATGGTTCAAACTTAATTATATTTTCAGTTAAATTTAATAATTTTCCTATATTTTTACAGTCATTATACATTTTATTTATTGTGATATAATCTAAATGATTGCATATTGAATCTTGAAGAAAAGATACTATAAAACTGAACCTGATAAATACCCCCAAGGAACTCAATGATGTAATGAGTAACAACAATAACTGTTTACTTTTTATGAATTCACAGTATCATTATAAACAACTTATGCAGATATTGCTGCTTTGCTTAAATAGTGGCACATATGAACATAAAAGAACATTTTTTTTTATTTTGTATTGGATGTATTACGTATATTACATCGGAGAATGGGCATACATTGTGATAACTCTACTAGCTTGGGGACAGTCTCTAGGATGACCCTAATAGAGAAAGTAACCCCAGTCTACAGTACTTTGTTTGAAATACGTCTAATTAAAAATAAAATCAAAAGTTTTTTTTTTTTAGATGTACCAATATTAAAGCAAAGCAGCAATATTTCTAAAAATCAAAATTCAGTATTAGAATAATAGAACTGAGTAATACAAATCTATGGGGAAAATTTAAATGTATCTTAGTTAAACGGGTATAACTCAATAACTCATTTTTTTAAAAACATTAGGGGTATATTTCATGTAGAAATATTTTCTTCTTTTACCATGTTAAAACAATATAACATATAACATGGTTGAGAGTCTGTTACTCGATCTGCTAAATGGAGGATGACATCACGTAACAGACCAGCTGAGCTATTTACTATTTTGTTACTCGTAATGTGTTTTGATTATGTTAGTATTATTTTGTAAGTTTTTTTTTTCAACTAGTAAAGCGATGGATGACAATAACAATAATGTAATGACAGTTGCCAATTAGCAAATCTTGATTCTCTTCCTCACAAGATAGAAGATCAACGAGGCATTTATTGGACAAACTTTCACTTTTTACTCACTTTAGGCATGTTGTAATAAATTACTTTAATCAAAATTTAAATTTAAACAATAACATAAAGTTATGGCAGGAAAGGTTATATAACAAGTAGCTCAGAAAATCTGGTGGGAGCAAAAGTCTGTTGTAAGAATAGTTGTCTAATAATCTTAAGGATAGTTGAATATCATTAGATATGATATATGATCTAAAATACATCAATTATAATAATTTAGATCCATTTAGCTTCAATATTCTTTATTAATTTATTTTACATTCCCAACATTTTGGCAAACGTGGCCATTATCGAGGATAACCTTAATTTTCAATTTTACAGCCTCACAATAATTTCTAATACAGTTTCAGGTTCAAGTCTAATAAAAATGGTCGATTAACCTATATTTGTGATCCATATTGTTTAATATTAATTCTTTTAATTGAAGGTTTGATTTAATACCAAATTATTAAAAGATACAGATGGTAAATATAGGTTAATTAACTACATAATATTAGACTCGGGCATAATATCCTACAACTATTTTAGAAATTATTGTGAGGCTGTGAAATTGAAAATTAAGATTATCATTGATAATGACCAGGTTGGCTGAAATGTTGGAGCTGTAAAATAAATTAATGATGAGTGGTGAGGCTAAATAAATCTAATTTATAAATAAAACCATTCTCAAACAGGAAATCAAAATATATAAAATCTAAAACATAATTAGCAGAATAATTTTATACAAATTATGACACAAATTTCATCAGTTGAGCATGCAAATGTACTATTTTGACATTGCCTGAATAGCTTTAATACCACAGAACTGGTCATCTTCAAAAATATAAATATATACAGCTATTCTTCATAAAGAGTGACTAGAAGGGTTTTGATTTTAAGGAAAAACCACTAGATTAAGAGGGGCTGGTAAGTTAGGATACAAAACCCATGAGATATGATTAGACCCTGGTAGGAGAAACTGTAATGGTACAAGATCGCAAATAGAAACTGAAAATATAAGAATCAATTAGCTGTAGTAGATGCAAATTACAAAAAATAAGGCATTGTAGGAAAATCCTCCAGGTGAAAGCAACAAAACAATCTATTGGATACTTTTATATCTCTGAAGTACCTGGATGTCAACAGTTGTACCCCAACAGCAGCAGTAATAACATAATATGGCAGGCTATAACCTATCTACAACTGGATGGAATATTTAAGTACTTCCTACTTAAATCCTTAGTAGTTCATCTAAGGCCTGAAAAGTGGGATAAAAATGTAGATAGTTGCGGGAAAGGACCAAAAGAAGTTCATGTTTTAAATAACCAGCACCCCTCAAATAAGAAATTAATACAAAATATATTAATATACTAATTAAAAACAATATTATTTTAATAAGATCAAGAAAAAAGTGTTTCAATCTACTAACGAAAACACAAAAATTCAGTGAGTATACAATTCACTACATATGTGCTATTAAGACTGTTTGTTTTATATCATAGCATATATAATGCAGAAATAAAAATGGAAGAATTGGCATACCTTCAAGAGCAAATCTTTGAATCGAAAAATTCAGAAATACATGTATATCAAAAGTATCCAATTAATGGATCAAAACTGGTCTGTGTAAAAAACCTAACCTGTTAAAATATAACCTTTTGATAAACAACCAACTAAAAAAATAACATAAGCCTTTCAACTTATAGATATAATTCCAAAGAGTTCAAAATTGTTTGGTGGAAGTCTTTTGTAACCACACTCGCTTGTTACCTCACAATTTATGGATTTCAACTATTTTAACATATCGAAAAATTGTTCCATTTTTAAAGTTATAGAGATCCGTAAGGAATTTATCAATTATTAATAGAAGTGAGCAGCTGGGAAGTATCTAAAGCTGTAATAACATTATAATCAATCTAAGAAAAACAATTTTTCGCTTTGATAGATTATTTAGAGGTAGGGGAGGGAAAGAGGGAGGATTTTGCCTCGGACATCAGTTATTCAGGCCCATTTCACTCTTATACGTCTGACGGATCGTTGGCTAGTGAACGGCCCATCTATCTAGTCGTTAGTATAGAAGCATAGAGCTTTTGCAGCGGACAGTGCTAACAATTCTTTTGAAAGTACCCGTTTTACCCGCCAAATACCTTCCATTGCTTTAACTAATACCTGCTTTCAGGTAATCAGAGATATTATTAGGGGGAGTAGAGGAGATGCTATTCCTCCTATAATTTAAAAGTCCGAAAATTTAAAATATGAAAACCTTCTTCAAAATAAAGTACTCTAAGTACAAGGTTTTTTATTTCAAATATTCACTGTTCCAGTACCGAGTACTTCAGTCAGTATTATAATAGGTGTCAAGATCCAGCTGGAACACTGCCAATTAAAGGTCTTTAATTACTACTGTAATAACAACAAGGCCCTTTCCCTTCAAGCTATGAGTATCCCTGAAGAGGATGTTTAATCGTGACTTCAATGCACATTTTCCAATATGAGGATAAGATCACCATGATGCGAGAGGAGAAGAGGTATGTAATGTTTGTAATGCGTATTAGCTCTTTGGCATAACTCCCCTACCTGTTATAAGTCAGTTGAATACAGTGTTATGTTAGATGCTAACCTGTTTGTTTTGTTTTCCATTCCAACATTAAAGAATCCGATATTTTGCTTAGAACATTTCAAGGTAGAGGTATGGTAGATAGAAAATTCATTACTACTACTAAACAGTCCTAAAGATATACTCACATTCTAATCTCGCACATAGAAAACGTGCACAACACTCGACCTAGCATTTGCAACGGATAATCTGGCAATCAAAGTCACTAGAAAAGTTATGGATCAGATGAGCAGCAATGATCATCGTTCTATAGTAACTAATATCGATATACAGGCCTCTCAGCTCCCTCGGTCTCTCCTCTTTCCCTATGGAACTTCAAAAAGGCTAACTGGGAAAAGCATGAAGACATCACTAATAAATTGACCTCTAATATAAACACTAACTGTGGAAAAATTAACTTCATGGCCAAACAGTTAACTAAAGCTTTCCTCAAAGCAGCTAAAGAAAGCATCCCCAGAGGGAGCAGGAAAAATTATAAACCTTACTGGGCACCCGAACTAGACAGGCATCCTAGAAAGTGAATTATCACAAGCTAGGGAAGTTGCTGAAAAAGAGCCAACCATTTTAAACAATACGAATTTATAGGAAGCTATCAAAAAAATTCAACAAGTTTCTTCTATAGGGAACTTGCTGAAAAATAGCCAACCATTTTAAACAATACGTAAGTAAAGAAAGCTACAAAAAAACTTCAACAAGCTCAGCAAACTTCCAAGAAGAAAGCTTGGAGAGAAAAGACAGAAGAGATAAATCTCGATCAGGAAGGTACCAAGCTCTGCTGAAAAATATAGCAGGAGTCGAACCAAAATGCGATCACTTTGGAAGGAGGAAATCGATTTCTAGATTAAAAGGAAGCAGCAGACCTACTTGTAAAACACTTAAGTGGCATAGGTGTCTAGACATATGCCGGAAAAGCAGAAGCAGAAGCATAAAATGTTTAGAACGCATCTTAAAAGATCCAAACTGCTCGGGAGAAATTGTTACCCCATCATACTGGAACTAAACAATGCACTAAGTTCCTTGAATTTAAAGTGCATTCCAAGTGAAGATTGAATAATGAATGAATTTCTGACAATATGAGGAGGTTAGCTAAGACTTAGCTTCTCTAAATATTTACTGGTACTGGTATTTGGTGGGGAACAAGTCCGGCAAGTGGGCCTAGCGATCCTTTTTGCCAACCCCTGACGGCTACCTGGGTTGCCGCCGCGTACTAACCAGGTGGAAGTGTCAATATTCATTCTTCGGGACCGCCGAAATATTAATGTTTAACTGCCCCAGGTAGGAATCGAACCTACATCGTTCCGAACCGAGCGCACTGGGACCTGCGCCCCAACCCGCACGGCCGTCACGTCCCACTCTAAATATTTAACACAAGCTGGAAAATAGGTATATTCCCTGGCATGTGAAAAAAGGGAAATATTTTCCATTCTTAAAGGAAGGCAATATAGGCCTTCAGGGGATGCAATTAGCTACCGCCAAATAACATTACAGAGTTGCACAGGAAAGCTTATGGTGCGGATAACTAACAACAGACTGATGTGGAACCTAGAAAAGAAAAAAATCCTCGTCAGAACAAGCTGCATTCAGATAGTACAGATCCACTGAAGACCAGGTTGCCTTCATCTCTCAAGAGATTGAGGACAGCTTTCAAAGAAAGGAACATACAGTTGCGGTGTGGTTGGACTTTGGAAAAGCCTTTGACAAGGTATGGATCGACGGGCTGATGGTTAAAGCTGCCAAGATGGGGCTAGATGGCAGAGCTCTCACCTGGCTAAATAACTATTTGAGAAACAGAAAAGGTCTAGTTTGCTCAGGCACCAAAAGGAGCAGACAAAGAACTCGAAAAAGAAAACGGAGTACCACAAGGCGGAGTTCTCTCACCAACCTCATTTCTCATTAACATAAATTATATTATTAAAGAACTTCCAAGAAATATGAAAAATTCATTATAAGCAGATGATTTAGTCTTCTGGAACCATGATAAATCTATACTTGTAGCAAAATACAGGATCCCAACAGCCCTAAATGCTATTCACGGATGGACGGAGATGTGGGTTATGGAAATCAATACATCTAAAACAATATACTCTATCTTCAGTCTCTCCCCGAACACCCCAACAGACTTAAACCTGAAGATAAACGTCAGCAACATTAGCAAAGAAGACAGCCCAACCTACCTAGAAGTAGTACTAGACCAGTGACTCACAGTAGAATAGAAAAAGACACTGTCAAGGAAAGTCAGAGAACAGCCCTTATGAAGAAGATAGCAGGCTCCATTGGGGTGTGGACCACCAGACTCACAAATCTCTTTACACCGGATACGTCCGACCTGTAATCGAATATGAAATCAGCAGTTGGGGGTCTGCAGCACAATCCAACTTCAACAAAATTAATACAGCACAGAACTAGAGACTCAGGATAATAATCGGAATAATTAAATCCACTCCCATTAACAAAATGGAGACATTTACTGGAATGCTATCCATGGATAACAGAAGAGATGCAAAGCTCTTAAATCTGCGAACAAAAGCTTGAAGCATTCCAAGTCATCCGTTACAAAACAGGACTAAGTAAAAAAATTCAAACAGACTCAAACGTACCAGCCCACTTCACAAACTAAATAACCTAATTTCAGAGCACAATTTCATCTATCAAAATAGTAAATGGTTCACCTCCTTGGGATTCCCTTCCTCAATCCCAAATACATCTCAGAGTTCCAGGTATTAAACGAAAGGAGCCTCTCGAGCCTCAGTTAATGAGATCCCTCTCATTGAAGATGCTCAACGAAAAATACCCTTCTACGTCATAACCCGGATATCCACCGATTGATTAGCTAGGGGTGCCACTGCGAATGGGGTGCATATAGAATTTCCGAGCCGAAACACCTTATACAATGCCAATCCAACTGGCTAATGCACTAAGGCAAATGCACGAATTTCAAAGCTGAACAAGAGGCGATCTTGGAGGTTAACAAAATACTGAGGAGACTCGGCTGAATTCCTGACTCCAAAGTAGTATTTTTGTCGGGTGCTGCATCAGTACTAGATGCCCAATTCAAAAGTCAAAATGGAAATTAGGTCTTCCCACACTTGCAGGAAAAGTTGAAAATACAACTGCACTACAATACAGTGTACTACAGTACACTACAACTACAATTTAGTGAAGTGGTATTGCAATGGATACCAGAGCACTGCGGTCTGTAGCCGATGTGAACGATGTAGCCAACTGGCTTGCAAAGGAAGGAGCAACATTCCCACAATCAAACTCTACCCAGACCCTCCTGGAGGCGATATCAATAAACAGGACTGTTGTAGATGCAAAAAGGAACGATCCACACCTATATCCCGACCGAGAAGACGCCTACTACAAAATGAGCAGAAAGGAGCAAGTTGTGCTCTTCAGATTCAGAATGGGCCACAACAGGATGAGGGCACACCCCTAGTTTGACATTGGGGAAAGCTGTCTCTGTGAATGTGGAACTGAAGACCAGACTGCAGAGCACATCCTACAGATCTGCCCTCAGCTAGAAAACGTCAGGAAGCCAAACCCTACCGACTTGGTGACCAAGCTCTACGGAGGTCTGGAGGACCTCAAGAAGACCATTCATTTTATTATTTTACTCCCGGACATCACAATTTGAGGGAAGATCTAGGAGGAAGAAGAAATTCATAATTTCAGTTGATGATTGATGGGTACAAAAAATATTCAGCTCTCACCTGGTGGGTATATTTTATTTTCTCCATTTAATCATATATATTGAAAGATAATATAATATTGTTAGATATATTAGATTTAAATTTAGATTATTGGGTTAGTAATGTTAGTGAGATGATACTGACGATAATGAGGGTCACCATTTCGTATTTAGCTGGGTTGTTCACGAAACGCATGCTTCTCTTACATTATTTAGAGTCTTGAGTCGCATGGGTAATTTTAATTTTTAGTTTCACTTAACTGCCGAAAAAAAATATTTCGTGGTACCAAACATTTCTTAATAGATTCGGGAGCAAGCGACCATTTATTAAAATATGACCTTATCCCATTTATACATGAAATTAAGAAACTTGACAAAGAAGTGACAATTCATATTGCTAATGGTGACTAAATGAATGCTATATAAACAAAAGGGTTGCTTTCGGATAGTATGTCAAGGTTATTATATAAACATTGAAGGTTTAATTGTACCTTGTCTGTAATTTGCTGTCAATCGGTAAAATGACAGGTAAAGGTGTCAAAGTCATTATTGATTCATATAAAATGATTTTACACATGGTTTGTATATCTTAAAATTTGACACAACCATAATCAATGAAAAAGCATTTCAGTCCAGTAATATAGGTCAAAATTCATCTTCTTTTGCTTCTCCCTCTAGTGCCCACTCAGCGTAGGAAAGCGTTCAGCCACCGACTTCAACTTTCTCCATCAGCAGCTAGGTTCCTGATGAAGATCCTTCCCTCATGCTTTGCAAAACCTGTCGACATACTCCTTGTAGGACATCCTTGGTGTCCACTCCTGCCGGTCGGTCAATCTCCAGCTTTCAGCTCCGTACTAGAATATCGGCAAGTATATAGATTTTTAGATAGTATACGCGGGTTAGAAACTCAAAAAAAAAAAAAAGGAAATAAGGAACGAGAAAATACACTCACGGTTGCTGATAATAAACTGCTTTATTCTATTCAGTAATCCTATATGTATTCATTCTCAAGTTGTTGGCAGAGGGAGTTAGGTATTAAGATTTACATTACACACCCTGTAATGCCACACTTCTTATTTACCACTTACACTTTTCACCGTATCTTCTACCAACTTACGACACACGATTTCCGTAGCTATGTACATCTTAGTGAGATAAAACAAATAAATAAAATATATACAAACATAATAAAAAGAAAAACTTATGCTTCGCTATTAACTCACTCCCTGGCTTTATCTCATAATCTGCGCATAACCATCCCATGACTAATAACCTCACTCACCGCATCCGCTGTGTCCATGAGGTTTCTCCGTCGCCCTTGGAGACCAAAGAGGACTTCGAACGGCGAGAACCCCGTGGTTGAATGAATTGAGTGGTTGTTCGCGGCCACCGCTCGAACCATTGCCTCATCTGGTTCTAGCCCTTTATCCGCAAGATAGATCCTCTAATGGTCGCTCAGAGTGCTATGCAGCCTTTCCACGCCCCTCGACTCTTTGGGTGACCGGGATTGCTGATGTGCCATTCTGCACTTAGGGTCTTCATTTCTTCCCTTATTGCGCCATTGTCGAATTCCCACCCCCCGTTGGACGATGTTCGATCCGGGACTCCATAAAATCGGAACCATACCCTCAACGCTGACAGTACTACCCCGGCTGACTTATCTCGTACCTGATGCGCCATGGCCACCTTGCTGAAGAGGTCGATGGCTGTCACCCACTTATATCCTTTTCAGGTGAAGGAGTCTATTTGGATGTCACAAAGTGGTCTCTGGGACGTAGGCGTCTCCTCCTGCACTGCTTTAGGAGGATGACGGTTATATTTCGTACTAAGGCATACGAATCATACATTCGCCTATGATCTCCTGCACTGTATTTTTCATTCCCCAGCAGAAGTAGCGTCGCTTGAGTGCCTGTATCGTTTCTTTTTCTTTTTTTAACCCCCCTCTCTTGCCATTTCTAGCATACGGGGTGCGGGGGGTTTCACATGCCACTGCTCCCAAAGATCACCAATTCCTTTTTTTCTCTCTCCTATTGTCTACCGTCATTGCAGCACTGCGGACGTACGATGGCGACGCCGGGGAACCCGCTTTCTCGTTCCCTCTCGACGCCGGTACTAGGGTTCCGTGCTCCTGCACCGTAGTATGATTATTAATATCTCCCTCCATTTTTATTTCGGAAAATAGCATTTTATACCTACTGATAGGTATTACACAGCCGGAGGAACATACGTTGACCAATACGCCGCCTATTCTAGGAACCGTCGCGCCTGGATTTGATTCTAGTTTTGGTCCAACCCGGGTATTTTATTTCCCCGATTTCCGCCATATCTGGTGAGAATCCCCCTATCCGCCATCCGGGGAGGCGCCCGATGGGAGACTAGCTACTCCACATGGGGCCTGTATCGTTTCACTCAACCCGCGGTGTTTCGTTTTGCCTTGGTGGTACTTGAGAGTGACCTCTTTTTGTCTCTCTGTACCTCGTAGAGTTTCCACCATCATTGTACACCTAATAAAAGTTCTGTCGACCCCTATCAGTTCCTGTTTCCAAAGTCTCTTGATTTTGTCCCGAATGACGGAATTACCCACGTATAGATAAAATGTTTTACCGGGTTTCGACGCATCGTTAATTGCGTAGCATATCTGATCTTGTATGGTTCCGACCATTTGGTATTAATGAAGCTCTGCCCGTATCTGGAGTATTTGACTTTCATCATGGCGGTGGTCCTCGTTTTCCACACGATCTGGTGCTTCTTGTCGTTGACGACGTCTACTTCCTCCATTTCAGGTGGCCTTCCCCCGGCAGAGCTTTCTTCTCCCGATGTCGGAATTTCTTCTTCTTGTGCCTGGGTATTGGAAGGCTTTCCCTCTCTTGGCGTCCATTCCCGCAGGAATAGCTGCACGTCCCCTGCCATTTCACCTTGTTCTTCCTCCACAGCGTTAATAATAATAGCATGAGAGAGCCAATCCGCCACTACATTCTCCTTACCTGGTCATACATGATTTTCATGTTAAATTGGCCGAGGAGTTCTTTCCAACGGGTGACGCGCGCCGACGACTCTTTCAGTTTTCCCACCCACTGGAGGGGCCGGTGGAAATCTTTACCCAAACACATAGGGTCTGAAGTGCTCCACCGCCCAGGCGATTCCTAACAGTTCCCGTTCAAGAGCGCTGTAGCGCGATTCTGCATTTGTTTGCCTCCTGCTTCCGTACGCCTCCGGCCGTTCTCCTCCCTCGCTGTACTGTGACAGCACTGCCCCTAATACGTATTCGCTGGCATCAGTTGTAATTGTAAAGGCCTTGTTAAAATCCGGGAATGCGAGTACAGGTTCCTGCTGTAGAATCATGATGCATTTTCTAATATTGCTTTCCATGGCCGGCGCCACCACTTCCCTACTGCCTTTCTTCAAAAGATTATTTAGGGAGACCAAATCTTCGGCCATTTCTGGTACGAATCTTCTATAATAATAGAATTCTATTAAGAGCCCCTAAGAACCGCCTAATACCTTTCCCGTCCCTGGGTACCGCTATATTTTGGAGTGCCTCTACTTTGCTTGCGTCCGGTTTGACCCCCATACGAGAAATCGTGTATCCCAAAAAACTAATTTTTTCCCGTCCTAACAACGACTTCTACTGGGATAGCTTGAGGCCGAATTGCCTAATCCTTTGAAATATCGTTCCCAATTGGTCTTTGTGATCGCGCTCATTTTTGCTAAAAACGATTAGGTCGTCCATGTAAACCTGGCACATCCTGGCTCCATCTATGCCTCGGAGGAACTCGTCCATTAACCGTTGAAACGTGGTCGGGGCATTCTTCAGTCCAAAAGGCATCCTTGTGACCTCGTTCGAATGAAAATGCCGTCTTCGCCTGACCCTTCGGATGCATTTTAATCTGAAGATACCCAGCTTGGTTTGAGGTCAAGGGTGCTGAAGATGGTTGATCCGCCTAGTCAATCCAATATGTCCTCTAAACGTGGAATGGGGTACCCTTCTTCTACCGTGTTCTCGTTCAACTTACGGTAGTCTTTCACAACACGGTATTTTTCTTTGTTATCTCCCGGTGTCGTTTTTTTCTTGACCGTCCACAAGGGACTATTATAGGGTGACGTACTGTTAACAATTTTGCCCTATGGTTTCAAATTTGCCAACTCTTCCCTTATATGTTCCCATAACGCCTTTGGATACCGCCGCTCTTTCACATACGTTATTTTCTCTTGCTTTAAAGGTATTTCGTGCACTGTCTCTCCCGTTGCGCCCAGCACCTCTCCTTCCTTAAAAAAAAGTCCGAAAATTCGTGCATGAACCTATTTCTCTAATCCTCTTTCCTTTTGATCGCTCCCACCCTCATGCTTTTATCCCTTTCTAGGCCCTGACATTCGAACTGCTTCTTCCCTATTTTTATACCCCAGCACCCAGCTTTGTTCTTAATCTGCGCTCCCACCTTTCCCAGTAGGTCACACCCTAAAATTACTTCGTAGTATCTAGGTATTTTTTTACTACATGAATCGTGAGGTTATGTCCTCTTACCCCTTATCGACTTAACCCCATTCTCGCCCCTCCCAAAACGATACAGGGTTCACCCAAGGTGATTAATTAACAACTACATACCTGTACCTGGGGTGTCTCCTCTTGGCCACTCCATCTACTCAACGCCTCCTGGCCCAGGATGGGATTCGAGTCCCCGGTATCGATGAGACATTTCACTCCTCCCACGCTGACTAATATGCGGCCGCCTCTCCGCTGATACTGCCCTCAGATGTCGTCCTGACTTCTTCTCCTCTCAAATGTCCGCCTCCATACCTGTCTGGCATCTTTCCGTGCATCCTCCCGTCTGTTATGCAGTTCCTCCACCTCATACACCGATGCCTCGGAAGTTCCTGGCGACCCCGTGGTTGATCCTCCCGATCTTAGTACCCTGCTCCTCCTTATTCTTTGGGCATTCAACTCCGTGGGCTCACCGAGGTTCGCTCTTCTCCTCTTACATATATATGGGCATTGTTTCGCGATATGCCCTACGTTACCGCATTCAAAGCACCCGGTGCGTGAGCATTGCGCCACCAGGGCCCTGTTTCATAATAAAGTACAAACTAATACTATTAGTCATGTAGATTTATCTGTATTAAGTTACACAAACTTGTACAGTAGTTACATGTATTTTATTATTTTTTAATTTTCCCATGTTGAACTCGTCTAGGTTGAGTACACCCGCCCTTACTATGCTATTATTAACCATACTGAAAAAGGCCGATCAAGATACTAAGAAAAGAAAATTTTAATAAAAATAGACTGAAAAGAAACAGGCTTCTTCTTGTGATTAAAATTGGTTTGGTAATCCGTGTTCCCGGGTTTCGGTACCAGATACGTGATAGCGGACTAGAAACTAAAAAAAAAAAAAGGAAATAAGGAACGAAAAAATACACTCACGGTTGCTGATAATAGACTGCTTTATTCTATTCAGTAATCCTATATTTATACATTCTCGAGTTGTTGACAGACGGAGTTAGGTATTAAGATTTATATTACACACCCTGTAAATATAACTGATATGGAGCTTGACATTCCTACCTACCTCTCGTTTCCCTATTACAGTATTATAGATCTGGTAATAGACTGCATTAGCCTTCCTTATCCTGTTTGATATTTCTGAATCTTTTTTTCCAGACCTTTCTAGTATAGTTCCTAGGTAGGTGAAATCTGCAACTACTTCCATTTCTTCCCCGTCACAATATGTGTGGAGATCTATTCTTGCCTCTCCCCTTGTAATATCTCGCTTTTGCCGGTATTTATTTCCATTCCTTTCCGGTGGAGCTCTTTGTGCCATTCAGTAACTGCTTGCTGTAATTTATCAAGGGTGTTCGCGACGAGAACAATATCGTCCGCGTAGAGGAGGAGTTGTATGACCACCGGGCGGAAGTTTCAACGACCCAGGAACGTCCTTACAGTTCTTCTTTTACAGATGGCAGCCACTTCATCCATGTACAGTAAAAATAGCAAGGGACTTATACTGTCACCTTGATTGACCCCTCTTCCTATGCTAAAACAATCAGATTCCTGGTCAAAATTCTAGAATAACAAAATACTATAGATAAAAATCTATAGCATCAAAGACTTGGGCATTTTAATAGAGGTGGCTTAAAAGCATTACAACTTCCTTTGAATGATTTTAATGATAAAGTTTGTCATAGCTGTATGAAGCGAAGGCTCCGAGGCAACCATTCAGTGGTCAGGAAAGAAAACTCGTTAAATAGGGAATCATTCCGATGTTTGTGGACCCATCACCCCATATAAATCTGAAGGTCATAAATACATGCAGGTATTTTTTTTATGATTTTTCTCATTTTGTGGTAGTAAAACTATTGAAAAGTAACAATGAAGATGAAAATAACTTATAGGAATATATTAAAGGAACTGAAAGGCAATATAATATAAAAATTAAACGTTTAAGACTAGATAATGGTGGTGAATATACGTCAAACCAGTTTAAAAATTTTTGTAGACAATATGGAATCAAATTGGAGTATACTATGCCTTACAGTAGTCAAAGTAATGGTAAAGTTGAAAGAATAAATCGGACATTATTTAATAAGATACGAACGAAAATTGTCGATTCCGGAATACCAAAATCATTATTGGGAGAAGCCGTAAAATATTCTGCGTATGAATTAAATAGATCACCTTCAAGTACACTCGATAATAATAAAACACCTTCATTAATTTGGAACGGGCGAAATGATTTATCGAAGTTAAGAATTTTTGGAAGCATGTATTCTGTATTACCAAAGAAAAATAAACTTGATCCAAGGGCGTGTACAGCAGTTATCGTTGGATACTATGGTGGTGATTATAGACTTTATGTTATAGGAGAAAGAAAAGTCATAAGGTCACGTGATGTTCTATTTGACGAGGGTATAATGGAATTTAAAAGTATTAATATAAGGAAACAGACAAGGAAACACCAGGAAAATACAGATTTGACGATTCTAATGAAGAAACTAAGGGAAATGAAGTCAACAGATGAAGCGTTAGTCGATTCATGGCATTTTATACAGGCAACCCAATCGCTTGGAATTGAAGAAAAAAATCTTACGTGGCTATCTCTACAATGGATGCCGAATATATGCCTGTCGGTGCTGCAGCACTCATCAGACTTCTGTTGAACGCGGGGGTGGTGGATACAAATAAAATGTTTTTACTGTTTTATTAGTTACGGTTAAATAACATAAAACGTCCTTACTGTAGTGAAAACAAAGAACACAGCACACACAAAAAGCTTGACAACTATCGTCTGACCGTTTCAAACCGGCTTGTGATCAACAATCGATATATTCCCAGTTCGCCACAGAGAAACTTGTATACAATAAAAAATTAATTTTTATATTACAGTTTGACATCTTCGCGGCATTGTGTTTGAGTTTAGTGCCGATAATTCTGATAATAATGCATAATTGTGAATAACTGTATTATTCCGCCGGCAACACTGTAACTGGCAACACTCATCCAGATAGGATGGTTAGCGGGCGACAGCAGCCTGTCTCTCTCTTGTCCCCCAGGGCCCTGTTTCATAATGAATGCTAGTAGTATTAGTTTAAAATACAAGTATCGAAACAACGCGGCAATTACACTAATACTTATTGTTTTTCAGGAAGGACTATTAGTGATATTACAAGAGTTAAAAAGTACTAAAGTACAAGATACTATTGTACAAGTCAGTGTAATTGTATTAAGTTAAATCGAGAAGACTAATAGTATTTGTTTGTAATTTATTACGAAACAAGGCCCTGGATGTAGCTCAGTATATTGTGTTCACGTTTCCTTATTAAACTGCGTTATCTTTTTTATGTGTGCTTTACTTTAACAAGATACCCAAACTATTATTCACAGAAGTAATCGTAACGATTGAAATGGGCGTGTAAAGTTATTCGACCGGACAATGTAAGAAACACTAAAAAGTTAATGATTGTTGAATCGAAGAAGAAACGCCTAGATGGACCGGTAAATAGGACGGAGCTCTGTTTTTATTTTGACTTATTGTATTTAGGTTTTGATAGGGATCGGTAAAGGGAAGTATGCTTGTAGGGAACGATTTTTTGTGATGTTGGACTCCAAGGTCAATAAGCTATTCAGGAATAGATCAGGACAAATGGCGGCCCTAAGCGAAGCGATACAAATTTGCAGCCACCATAACAGAAAAGTTCTTTTTTACTCTCATCTATTAATTTAACATGCTTTAAGAAGTTTATGGGGTTTATTAAACGACAGTTGATACTGCCCTTTGTGTGTGATAGTTTTTTAATTTGTTATTCCCTCGGAAATTGACTCCCTTTTCGCCTCATTGTACTTCATAAGGCGGATCCACATGTTGGCCGCTCGCCACAAATCGGAGGCTTGTACATATGCTCGGTATACAAAAAGCGGGCCATCCACATGTCAGTGTTATTCAGAGAGGCCTTTGCCCTTGCCCTCCCATCCTTATGGCGGACGTATAAGTGGTTTCAGCCATTTCACTAGGATTATATTATTTTTATTAAAAAAAACAAAAAAGAAAATGAAAGGAAATTATAAATAAGATTAAATATAAAAATTAACTACAACCTCCTAACAGCTCTCAGTTGCAACTAGACAAAGAACAATGGTGGAGATGCAACACGAGCGCCCTCACAAACCCCTTTGATCTGTGTCCAAAAAACCGACTCTCGACGGATCGGCAACGAGCTTAGGCCAACTCGTCCAAGCCACCCATCCACATGCTCGCGCATGTCTGAGTTCGCCATGGGTTGGCCAACATGTAGAGGCCTCTATAGACTAGAAACAGGTATAGTGAAGTTAACCAACATACCAATAACGTGATTACTCTGTATATTCTTTTCTGATCCTCTGAACATAATAAACAAAAATAGATGTTTTAATACTTTTTGATTACAAATGGTTAAATGTATTTTTTTTATAATTAGAAACAAATGTTAGTTAAAATGCAGTTAGGTCATTGAATTAGGTTATTTTTATTCTACTCATCCATGACGCTTTTATTAAAAAAATATTGTCAAATGATTGTATTAAACGGAATTCAATATTATATATTATGGGTATTCCAAAACTGTTTACACTAGTTGCGTGTTACATATTTTTCCTTTCTTTTCTAAACAAACTTGAATAAACTTTTTGGCATTTTATATAGATACCTCTATGAAGGTATTCCGGTGTATTCATCAACAGCCGCCAATCTGTTTGATTTGACGTTTAGTATGAATTCAGTTTGCTAAAGATTGTTTTAATTTAATTCTGTAGCTATGGATCTACTGAAATTTTATGACCAAAGAAAAGCAGGATTTATGACTTGTCATAAGTTTGGCAACCTGATGGATTATGAACTGCTGAAGAGAATTTATTCTTGTAGTGATCATGAGGTTTCTAAAACCAAGTTCACCACCCACGCTACGGATTTTTCGTTACAAAGTAACAGGTAATTTATACTTATGCATACTTGCATTTGTCATTGCTTTCAGTATTAATATTTTATTTCCCTTACCACAAGAACCTATTATCTATCATAAGTAAACTTAGGTCTTATGAAAAAATCGACTTGATTTTATTTTTGTTCATGTAAACCTTAAAATTGCCTAAATGGTTTGGCCAGCTGTATCATGGCCTTCAGTGCTTTGTAAGGTAGCCTTTTCATAAGTAATTCTAATATTATTAATTAGCAACATTTTGTCTTTCTTTTTCCTCCATCAGTAGTATTAATTATTTAGTATTAAATACATGAGTAGTATTAGTATTTTCCTCTCTGCATTCATGTTCAGTATCATGCTGCAATGAAATTTCACTATAACAAACCTTAGTATTAGGAATTCCTGCATAGAACAAATATTTTGAAATCCTTTTGAATTAGCTGTTCAATAAAATTTAAACCCTCTGTAACCAGTAAAGTATCTAAACAAACATTCATCCAAAAAATTCATAATCCTATCAGGAATAAATGATTTATCTTAATGTAATTAATTTAGGTGATGTTTAAGTAGTTCTATGCAGTGAAAAGAACTGATTTGTAAGTAAATATAAACAGCCCCCCGCAGTGTACCTGATACACATATCTCTACAGAAATAATCGAGAGATTTCTCCAGGACTCGCACTGCTATACCACGCTTAGTTCTGTTTACAGTTTTGTACATTGTAACCCAACACTTCTAGTTTTTTTAATGTATTATTGAGTGTGTTGTAGGTCTTGTTTAGTATATGTCTGATAAACAGAGAAAGTGTTCATTATGCATTAAGGTTAAATTTAAAATTATGAATACAGTTGAAACAATTGAACAAAAACAAAACTAGTAATGAAAAAGATTAGGATTTGCTAATTTGTAGGTTTTTCACAATTTTTAAGCAAATGGCTCAACCATTTTATGTTTCATGGTTCTAATTATTCTCTGAGATTTCGTGATTCTGTTAAAACCATTTGACCTCTTAATACTGACATTAAATTTATTATCGGTCCATCTGTTGTTTTCAGGATGTTTTTTGAGCAAGCTGCAGAGCCGATGTTTGAGTGCAATGTTTCAAGTTATCCAGTAATATCTTGCGAGTGTTAAGAAATTATTTGAGCTCAAAGTATTAACTGTTTAAAAATTTTATTTCATAACCTACTTCAATGACAGCGCTACCAGTGACCGTCTTGAGAATCTTCCTGCATCATGCATTTGAAGACATTCACATTTTATGGGCCCCTATACGGTCCATGTAATTAAGTCTATGTCAAATTTGGTCTCTATATTGGCTGTCTCAGGGCTATATTGTATCAATAATATTGACATGTGTTCGTATCTACATATTCTAGGTACTATTATATTGACTCAATAATGTTGATCTTGTAAGGCTTTATGTTGCTATATTTTAGTGAGTTAACCATATAAAGTTGGTTTCATTACATTATGATGATTCGTGGGTACTAAGTATTAACTAAGGTTTGATATAAATCTTGCCATGGGTTTGATATAAATTGAACATTAACTGTTTGAGGAAGGCTAAGATATTGTCTGTATTTGTAGAGGAATAGCTATTAGTTTTTGATATGATAACATATGAATGTTAAATATTAGTTAAAACACTATCACCTGAGGGCTGAAACATCAGGGAAAAATTAAGTTGATAGATAAGGATTAAAAGATACTTGTGTTTTAATTGACGTTATCTACTCTCAAACAAAAAAGTAATATTTGGTATATGAATAATATAGTTAAATATTAATGTTAAATAAAATTTAATTTACTATTACAATAAATAAACACCGAAGCTATTCCATTATAATATTTGTGGAGAGGATAGAAAATAAAAATTAAATATATAGTGTTTTAATCCCTGCAAACACTTTAAAGGACATTTTAGGAAGTTTGTCTGTTTAACACGCAAAATTGATTATGTTTTGTTAACACATTTGTCTGGTAATTTTTTGTACTGCCATTTACAAAATGCTGGCATTTTTTGACACTGTCTGTAGGAATGATATGGTCTATATATAAACAATGTTACTTGTTAAAATTATATATTTTTCAGTGAAATTTCACAAAATGAAATAAGATAAATTCGTCTATATACCAGGTCATTCAAAAAGTCCTGTCGTTTTTTTGGGGGAAATTATAAATAAATAAATATTTTCAAATAATCACCTTTATTCATCAAAATATCCACCGTTACAGTCGGTAACCTTCTCCCAACGAGATGGTAAAGCCCAAATTCCTTCCTTAAAAAACTGTTGATTTTTACTGCAAAAATAAGTGGTCAGTTCGTGAATTAGGTTGTCACGGTCTTGAAAACATTTTTGTCTCAGATTGTTGTCGAGATCTCTGAATAGGTGATAATCAGTGGGTGACAGGTCAGGGGAATATGGTGGGTGAGGCAAAACTTCCCAGCCTATTTCTGTCAATTTTTCCCTGGTCAATTTGGCGGTGTGTGGTCGAGCGTTGTCTTGAAGAAGCAAAGGTCTTCTTCTGTTGACTAAGCAGGGATCAAAAGTCTTAAGCTTGGATTGGCAATGGTCCAGTATATTGCAGTATACTTCTGCAGTGATGGTTTGCCCTTGATTCAGAATCTCAAAATGCACTATACCTTTGGCTGTCCAGAAAACAATGAGCAAAACTTTCTTTGGATGGAGATCTGGTTTTGGAAATTGTTTAGGTTTCTCATCTGCCGACAACCACTGATATGATCGTCTGAAGTTGTTGTACAACACCCATTTCTCATCACAGGTGATGATTCGATTCAAAAAGGGTTCGACTTTCAAGCGGGAAGTTAACGAAGATGCAGTTGTCAAGCGAACAAGCATATTGGCATCTGAAAGCTTATGAGGAATCCATTTATCCAGTTTTTTCACTTTTCCCAGTTCTTTAAGGTAATTCCAGGCAGTGGTGGCTGAGATATTAAGTTGAGAGGCTATCTCTGAACAACTTTGACGCGGATCCAACTCTACTACTCTTCGAACGTCCTCCTTATCAACTACAGTTGGTCGACCTGAGCGTGCCTCGTCTTCTAGTGTCTCGTCGCCTCCACGAAATTTTGAAAACCAAAATTGTGCCTTCCGCTCAAACAGCACATCTTCCCCAAACACGGAGCATATTTTTCTAGCAGTTTCGGCAGCTTTTGAGCCAAGTTTAAACTCATAGAGCAATGTTGATGAGCAATCAAATCGACCGAATTTGAGTTTCAACTGGAATCATTTTAACTAGACAGTTGGATGGTGACTGCATTAAATTAATCCTCCTTAGCCTCCTATTCATAAAGTATAAACATTTGTGTTTACATGGATAAAAGTTGTATTGAACGGAATTAATTAGCAAACACTCTAGGATCAAAATAAACAACGAACAAACGAAAAATGACAGGACTTTTTGAATGCCCTGGTACATAAATTTTTAATTTTTTTCTTTCTTTAGTTGAAAAAAAAAATATTGAATCCACAAAAAAATTTAAATGAATAAATGAAAACAAAGTTATTATTCTCTTTTTTTATTAGATGAAGTAAATTATTTTTGAATCTTTAACTTTATAAATAATTAATATTCTTTCAGTGAATGGTACTGTTTGAAACATGCTCCAGTATGAAAGGGAATGTTGCAAAAGTCAATGTCAAAGCTACAAAGACGAATTTTCATCATTTGGCTATTGGTGAATGTTTGTGAAATGACAAATTTTTGTCATGCAGACTAATATAATAAAGAAACAGTACCTCCTTTCAAAGTACTGAACCCCTGGAACTTTCATGGTTTGGAGTAGAACAGGTTCTTTTTTGTAAATAAAACCTTCCAGAAGTTTTATTTATGTTTCAGGCATTATTAATTGTTTTACTCAATTTTTATGGTTTTAAGTAGATCACTGTTATGAACTTATTCTTGCTCATGAAGTATAGTGAACTTATGGGAACTTATTCGATCTTATTAGACATTATTGAGATTATTACCTAAGGCCTTTGTTTATTCATATTCCAAGGCTATTCATGTATGTTTTCTCTTTTTTAATGTTGAATTTGACTCTTCATGTATTAAACAATTTTTATTTGATTTTTTCATGAGTCAGACATATTTGTTAATGAATTCATGATTCCATGGGTAAAACTTGAAAAATGAACAAAAAAGTAACTTTATGCAGAAAAACTTCAAAATGTGCAAATTTGTGCAGCAGCCTCAAAATGTATAATATAAAACCATTTTTTATAGAACAAAATTTTCATGGTTCAGATGTCTGTTGAGTTTGATTGAATTTGAAGCTATGAAACAAAAGAGGCAATATTATGAAAATCTGGTCTCAAGTTATTAAGGATTATGAATGGAATATGGTCTGGGTGAGGTAAAAAAAACTCAGATAGTATAATTCTACTATTTGAGTTTTTTTTTACCGCACCCGGACCATAATCTATTCATCTATACACACGGTGAATCAATAATCTTCCAGTAATAAGGATTATATTTGTAAGGATATATGACAGCTATCTTGTAAACTGTATTGAGATAGTCTATACCTTGATAATATGTTATATTGTTTCTTTATTGATTTTTTACGAAGAATCATTATTATTATGATTATATAAAGAACCATATATTTACAGATTGTTAGTCGCTCATCCAGGAACTAGTGTCTCCTTGTATGATGTCACAAAACCTTCAATAAATGGCTATAAGTGCCTTAATGTTTGGACTATCCAAACAAATATACGACCCGGACTTGAGAGCATCAACTGGAATCCAAGTATGGGCTTTTTCACCTATTCTGCTAGGGACAAACACCTAATTTGTGTCGATGTTGAAACCATGACAGAAATTGAAAGGATTGAGTTGAGAGAGACTACAAGAATTTTCCAACATAAGCCTAGCCCTCAGAACCCAGAAATGATCGCAGGTACCTGTTTTGATCATTTTATTATATTATGGTCCTGTATGAATCATTTATTTTATTTATCTTTATAAAAGACATTTTTTTTCTTGAAAGCGATGGTTGGGAGGTATAAAATACAAAATAATTTTCTAACCAACATTAAAAAAGGAGTAGGTTCTGAATTCAATTTTTTTTGTTTATGTTCACTCATAACTTTGCTATTTTGTACTAATTTCTGTTACTTTTTTTTATTAAATGGGTATGCATTCAGAGTTGTCAGATTTACATTTCATCAGGATCCCATGGAAACTTAAGAGAGATTCAGACTGTAACACATCAACAAACACCAGCTTATCACTCATGTGTCTGTGTTGCATGGACTTTGTTGCAGATTCAGTTTCCTTATCTTCCTTGAAAACTAAAGGAATTATCATGGGTATTCCCTCGACCTCAACCTTTCTAAAATTGTCCTTAATGTTATGTTAACAAAATTCTAACTTTTAACTTGCTTCCCTTTTGTTGGGTGGAAAATTTATAATTACCTACTCTTCCCATTAAATATTAATGCATTTATTTAAAATTATTAACATTATCTTGAAAACTATCCTTTCTGCATTGTATATTCCCTCTATTTTCTAGATTTTCTCTATTTTCTTGATTTTAGGTTCCATGTAAACATTTTTAATTTTTACATAAATCCAAAAGATTTGATCCTACTTCTATTTCAATTCATTAATATGTGCTGCATCTCCTCAATACACAATTGTAATATTTTTTAAATTACTCAGGCTCCACACAAAGCGCAATTCAATAGCCACATGTGTGAATTTAGATATTTGTAAATATTTATGTAAGCACAAGCCTATATAAGCTCATGTTGACAGTACTACATCAGTTTTCTTTCACACATCAAAAAGATTTACAGTTTTTAAAAATAGTAAAGAATTTTTCAAACACTTGTCGTTTTTATGGATGCCCTATTTGTGTTTCATTCTTACTTTATGAAGAGTTGGTTACTTTGTGAAGCTGGCTTTAGTTAATAAAAAATCTTATAATCCATATTTCTCAATGTTATTTTCTGTCTCTTCTCATAACGCTACTATATCAAAACATTCTGAATGTGATTGATCCTTAAATTATTCATAAATTTGAATAATTCAATCCCCTCTTTGCCATTGACCCCAATCATGCCAAAAGCTTCATTTCTAAATCCCTTTACACTCACCTTGAATGTAATACCTGTCCATCACAAAATATTTATTTAAATATCATGGCCCTTGCACATTACCAGGTTTGGATTTATCTGGAATTCAATAACTCTTGATTCATGAACCTACAACAAAGTGTTTACCTTATGACTTTTTTTTTTATATCTTTATTGAAATTTACAACTGTACATAATAATACATCAAGTAAATTTGATGTAAGATCATAATAATGACATGATACAGGCATGTAGAGAAACTACCCATTGGTAGCCCTCTATTAACGTTTTTACATTAGAAGGTCTCATAGCCATCTTCTTTTCAGGCACCTCAGAGGATTGTCAGGGATGGAAGAGGAGGGAGTAAGGTTAGAAATTAGTGGGTTTGGGTGGTTAGGTAGTTAATAATGGAAGGATTGATATATAGTTCGGGCTAGATCGGTTATATATGGAACATTAAGGTCTTTTTTGTATGATTTTATTTGTGACAAAGTTAGGAGCATTAAGGATTTTGGAATGTAAGGATTGGATACGAGATGAATTCGAAGGTTTAGTGGAGCCCCAAAGCTGTGCTGTTCAGATAGCCTTATTATTTTCATGTAGATCCGTCTTTTGTAATGAATTGGAAGTTTAGACCATTTCTCTAGTAAGTGCTGTAATAGTCTTGATTGACATGCAGTTTCCTGTCTTTTCAGTCTTATATGAATATTCCAAGTTAGTCGTTTGTTCAAATGTAGTCCAAGGTAGCGAATCTGTTCTGCAGGGGTAAGAGCAAAATTACTAAAGTATACTGTAGGGCAGTCAGATTAACGACGAAGAGTAAAGGTGATTTGTTGGGATTTATTTTTATCCTCCGATTTCGGCACCATTCTTTGAGGGTTGTGGTTTGGAATGCAGAGTTCGGGTTATTAAATGTGAGCACACTTGTGTCATTGGCTTACGTGGTTAGAATAGTGTTAGGATTGGTTGGGATGTCAGCTGTATAGACTGTGTAGAGGATGGCACCGAGGATACTACCTTGAGGAACACCATCAGACTGAGAGAAATGGGATAAATAGGAACCATTGTGTTTTACTTTGAATATAATCTATCTAAGATCTATAAAGAATTTATGGAGTTTATAAAGGATGGAGTCCTGGGTGCCAGACTTGATCAAAAGCCTACTCTATGTCGAAAAAAGTTGGCAAAGGGGCGACATCACCCTGCTGAATTATAATATGAGGGAGAAGAGTGGCGGTTTGCCTGTAATAGAGATAGCGAGAATGAGGTGCTTGGTGGATACCAACAGTTCTAACACCATCATGTGCTGAGAAGCCCTAGAAAAGCTGTATAGTGGAGAGAGAATACACTGAATTCAGGAATGTCAGTGTAAATTAATCACCTTGGGTAGCCGTTGTAATGTAGAGGGGGAGGTGGAGATAGGGTTGACACGGTGGGGATTTAGTAGGGAAAATTTGCCGGTATATATTGTTGGAAGTATGCATACATTATACAAAGTAATTATTGGGTGTGACCAGCTAGGAAAGATGGAAGCTTGGGTTAGGAGTAGCAGGGGGAAATGGAGGATTAAGTTGGTAGGTATAATCTATGAATCTCATTTTCAGCAGAAGAACACGGGGGCTTGAGTTGGGGCAATCAACCAAGCTGAGGACTGAAGACGAAGGCTTAGGAGGGAATATGAATATATTTTTTTTTAAAGAAGGGGACATGCTCGGGACGGCCGGAAGGACTGTCCATGAGACAAAAGTAACATATGTGAAAGAGATGAGATACCTGCAGGCTTTTAGATCCTCTTTGGACTTGAAGGACATTGGCGGGACTGTAAGGGCACGGCAGTGGACATAGAGGAGAAACATAATAACCATGTTGCTCAGAGAAAGTTATGGGAGAAAGCACGGCAGAGAATGGAAAAGAAAAAAATCTGGAGGGTAGTGCTGTAGAATTTACACGTCACAGACAGGATGGGAGCAATCAAAATTGGGACAATCGTCTATAGGAAGTTGGGGTCTAACAGGGATAAGCAGTTACAAAATGAGGTTCAATTCAGGGTGATAACCATTAGAGAACACAACATAGTTACATTAGAAAGCGTATGAGAACCAAGAAAGAGGAGAACTGTCCATATTGAGCAGTAAAAACTTCCAGCAATGAAAAAATAAAAACTGGAGTGACCCTCATGTTGCCACAACTAGATTATATTACAGAAAATGTAGTTATGTATTCCATTTATTGTTTTAAATTTATTTGTGACTTTTGTAAATTTAATTATTTTTTTTTTCATTTTTACTTGTTCATGTTATCGTACGAAGAGTTATTTTATTTTATTCAAAGGTTTAGGTATAGGAATTTATTTTTATTGTAAATAGTTTTTCTTTGTTGTTTTTCTTTTCTATTGTATAGTATGTTATATTGTGTAGTATTAGTTTACGGGGAAAGTTAGTTTAAACTAGTGGGGGGAGTTACGGCCTGAGTCTGCTGTTACTTCAATGTCAGCTGACTGAGGAGATCAGCTGATCCAAATATATATA
>NW_027108478.1:197057-201270 GCF_000696795.3 Halyomorpha halys
AGACATCCTCTCACCTCTCTCTCCACACAAAGACTGTCTTGTTCCCTCCAAAAACATAACCTGCCTTGAGGTTACATGTAAACATCATTGTCCCCCAACAGTTCAACAGTTAGGGATTTTTCCAAATGATTTATTTTCTGAATATTATTCATTTGCACTATTCCTTGATTTCTATTTTTCCTTTAATTTACTGTATTTTCAATTATGATGGGAAGAGTTAAAATAGTATTTATGATATTTGAATGTGCTCAATGTGGCCTTGACAACATACCACCATCTTGGCTTTGTTTGGAATACAACTATTTCTTTTAGACAAAGAAAACTGGTTAGCTTGCTTTATAATTTAAAATAACAAATAACAATATTAAAATTATACATAAAATAAAACATATCAAAACCCTTTATACATCAAAAATATATTATCTACTCAAAAAGAGCATATTACAATATATATTGTATTCAAGATTTATTTTAAATAAATAAAAGGAATTTTAATAGTTTTTACTTATTCTCAGATCTACAACATAGCTTTGAAGATGACATGGTTAAATGAAAAGGTTAAATATTAAATAGATATGAGAATTTTTATTTAAAATTATATATAATATTATGGACTTTTAATCTTTGGGCGAGTTTTCCAGACAATCAGAACATTTAACTACTAATAAAACTTATAAATATACTTGAGCTAAACTAACCAATCTATTCTCTTCTATGATTGCTAATGGTTTTCAATGTCTTCTATTTCAGAAAACACCCACTGTAAACAAAGCATTGATCCTCTAACAGTTTTCAATACTCATCTTATCCATCGTTGATCCATGCAAAGAATAACTTATTCCTCTTGGATGATTCTAGATATCTTCTTTTTCTCTAGAAGTCTACCACTCCATAGACTAAGGGTGGTCTGCGCCATCTATTCCTGGGGAATTCCTCGTTTCCCGGACGCGTCCAATCCACCTGCCATCCAAAACAAATCAGTAATCTCTAAACCTAAGAGTCCTGTCTAGATGTTCAATGTTCAATTATACATCGATAAGAGCACAACAGTTTTGAGTTTTTGTTTATGATTTCCTTTATGAATATTTTTCTTTAATACTTATTCTCAACCTCTATTTTTCCTTAAATTCATTATATATACAGCTGATATTGGAGTTAAACCTGACTGTAACTCTCCCTTGCCAGTTTACGAACAATCCTCGTAAACTCAATTATGTACAATAGAAAAAGATATATACAAATAAAAGTGATATATACAAATACAATTAAAAACCAATAAGAATGGTTTAGAAAAAAAAAAAAGCTCTTAATATGTAGAGTATGCAAAAAAATTAAATAAATAAAAAATACAATCTCAGTGGAATCTACATTTTCACTGATATTTACAATCACAACTTGTTATTAAGTCCCTAAAATGAACAGAAAAAACAAACAAACAAATTTTACAATATTACTCTCCGGAAGGAAGGTGAGGGCTCTCCAGGCTGTTATCATACCACCTTTGCAGGAAGCTTTAACTGTTCTAGATGAACCATTCTACACTTTCTTTGTTCTTTTACACTCTCTAATGGTGACCACTCTGAATGGGCCTTCGTACCTCTGCAGCTCTTTCCCCCTATTAGTTCCCACTTTCTGGTATACCACCATTTCAATTTTAAGCTGGCCCATAAAATCACGGACACTGATGTTGGTTTGTGCCACTCTTCTGCGTTTCTCCCTCTCAATTTTGTTCCTGACTTTTGCCCATATCTTTCTCTTTGCCATACAATTAACGGTAATATTGATCTCCTCCATTGCTGTATCTCGGTAATTCCTGCATTCCAAAAACAATCTCAAATGGGGAAAACCCGGTGGCTGAGTGTATACAATGATTGTTTATTCTATCTCTTCATCTGGCTCTAGCCTCTTTTCCAACTGATCACTGAGAGTGCTATAGAGCCTTTCAATCCCTCCTCGGCTCTTTAGATGTTAGGGTGCCACACTACCTCCAAGACTTTCATTTCTTCCCTAACGCCTGCTTTGTCAAACTCTCTTCCACTATCAGATGAGATTCTATCTGGTACGCCGTAAAACTGGAACCATGTTTGTCGGGCTCTTAACATTGCTTCTGTCGACCTCTCTTTCACTGGGTACGCGATTGCTAATTTGCTAAATACGTCGACCACTGTGACCCACTTGTATTCCTTCCATGTAAACAAATCTGCCTGAAGATCACTGAGTGGTGCTTCTGCAGTGGGCATCTCTTCCTGTGTCACTTGTGGTGGGTGTCTATCGTATTTTGCACTCAGCCATACACAGCTACCAATGGTTTCTTTAACCGTGTGCTTCACACCCCACAAGAAGTATCGACGGCGCAATGCCTGCAGGGTTTTGTTCAGTCCTCTATGGTTTGTTTTTCCCTGAGACGCCGAATCTTCTCTCAAACCACTGCATTGCCTAGTATAGATGATGGGTATGTCCGACCTTCGATGCATCTTCTAGTGCTTTGCAGACTTGGTCATCTCTGACACAAGGTTGTGACTAGATGGTCACAATGCTGTTGCTGCCATATGTTTCCCATGCTCGATCTTCAGTTTCCCTGAGGTTCTTGTTTTCCATATAATCTGGCGCCGTATTTCATTAACAATATAGTCAATCTTTTCCATCTCAGGTGGTCTTTCCACAGTTGAGTCTTCATTTTCGGTTGTCTCTCTCTGTTTCCGGCTTCTTCTATGCCTGGTTGTTGTCCCTCTTCTAGAGAAACAACTTCTACATTCCTAGATGACTCTCCCTTATTATCTTCGATTGTGTTGATCATTATTACCCTGGAGAGCCAGTTTGCAACCACTTTTTCCCATTGCATGGACTGTTAGCTTCTTCCCCTTAGCCCTCCACTTATCCAATTCCATTACTGCTTCCCCTTCAATGCTGTATGGCCCACCCAGGGGGATCAAATGACAGTTACATACTCTGACCTGTAGTTCCCTCTTTCCGCCACTTAATCTTTCAAGGGCCTCTCGGCAGACAATCATATTTGAGCTGCCAGTGTCCACCAAGCAGCTTATTCCTCTGTTCGCTCATATAATAGGCAAACTGCTGTCCGTCCTCCCGCCCAGTGTCTTCTGCTTTGGTTTCTGTCTCCGAGGTCTTGGACAATTCCGTGGCTTCACTCGTGGATCCATTCGTCCTTCGAGAGATTCTCCTCTGTATTCTCTGTGCATTAACCTCCATCGGTTCAGGCTTATTTTACTCCCTTTGCAGATACATATAGGGACACTATCAAGCAATATATCCTGTCCCACATCCAAAAGATCGGGTGTGGGGGCATTGTGCGACCAGGTGTCTGGCTTTAACATATCCATGGGACTTGCGGTCTTCTCGGCAACCGTTACTTCTATTTTCCTGACTCAATCTTTTCTCAATGGTTCCTGCCTTTCCTTGGGTTTATCTTGATATTCTCTCCTCCGCCATATGGGTAGATTAATCCTGGGATGCTGGTAAACGACTCTGGTCCATCCTGGTTCCTCTACCTCCATCCTTGTCTCCACCTCTCTAGTGCTTATATCCACGAGGTCTTGAGCACATTCTACTAACGAGTGCTCTCTTGAAATCCCTCCTTCCCCAGCTCTTTTGCCAATTGAATTTTTAGTACCATAGATAGGAATTGCTGTACAATTCTGTGCTTGGGTTGTTTCCATCATCTCACTGAGTTTATCTGCAATTCTATTGTAGCGTGCCAGGAGCTCTATGGCATGCTGCCTGGTGAGGCGAGGGGTGTTTCGTATGTGAAAACCGACCTTTTCCCCAGAGGGAAATGTTCGCTGGTTCTAGATAAAATAAAACAAAACAAAAAAAAATAATGGAGGACCTGAAATAAATATCACATAAAAAAAATAATTGAGAAAATGAAATAATAAAAAAATAACTTTCCAAGTGATACAAAAATTTAATTAATTAAAATATAAACAAAAAAAATGAACTGTTATGTTGTTACAAAAAAGGATAGTGAATCGTGGAGTAAAAAGGATAAACATATTTTGATACATTTATAAACAAAAAAATTCTATTTACACTATAGAAATAATAAGTTAATTAAAGGAAAAAAAGAACATATGAAACTCGAAGGAAGAACATAAAGTCACTCACAGATGGGCGTGGGGTCGATATGCGCATATCACAAGTCTAGAGTTGGTTGACCAGGATGACCGCTGGCGAGCTGGTGAGAGAGAGGTTA
>NW_027108478.1:201320-201633 GCF_000696795.3 Halyomorpha halys
TCACAAGTCTAGAGTTGGTTGACCAGGATGACCGCTGGCGAGCTGGTGAGAGAGAGGTTACCTGGCAACCCGACGACTCCAAAATACTGTAGACTGAACAGTGGTGACTGCCGGTGAGTCTGTGAAAAGGTTCCAATAGCTCCAACAAACAAGAGTCAACAAACAATGGCGGTGGAGCGTCCGAGAAGCAGTGCGTTTCTCTACTTACGCCGTGCCAATGCCAACTGCCTCATCCGCGGTTATGCAGGAACTGGCCCCACTGCCTTCGGTATTGTTCCGCACGTGTTACACCTCCGCAATGTATTTATAAACA
>NW_027108478.1:202573-214942 GCF_000696795.3 Halyomorpha halys
TGTTGTATGGTAGAATGAGATGTTCTAAATCCAAACTGGTGATCAGGAATAACATGATATGAATCAAGGATTGGATAAAGGCGTTTTAATATGAGTTTTTCTAGGATTTTGCCCATAATGGGCAGGAGCGAAATAGGACGGTAGGAAGATGGAAAAAAAAAAAATAAATGGATAAACATAAACTTACAACTAACAAAATTAAAAGTCACTTGGAAAGTTTCCAAAAAAAATTAACCTAAATAGAAACCAAAATTTTGGCCTTTAACACTGCCCACTAGACTGTTTCGATTTCTTAATCTCGCTGATCATCATAAATATGTCCTATGGGGCCCACCATCCTCCTCCAAATGTCTTCTTTAATCTTTCCTTGATAGCTCTTCTAGGGGTCTCTACGTCTGCCTGAATGTGGTTGAGAATGCTGCTCTTTACTCTGCAGACGACTGCTGCTTTTAATGCCACCACATCTTCACTATTGAATAGAATTTTGATAGACTTTGCTTTCAATTTGGCTTATAAGTTGGTCAACCCCTTGCTCAATTATCACATTTCTCCGGTAAACCGTTCGAGGTCAAAAACGGCCTTCCTAAGTCTTGGGCAGTTATCATGTGCTCTATGATCCATTCCAGTGTCATTGTGTGGGCCTCTGCAAGAGAGACAGCTGGTAGTGGAGGAATCTCCAGGGGTGGAGGATTCTCCTCTGTGGGAGGGATGTTTTCGACCCTGTTTTGATTTAAAGCTTTTAGGTTCAAGACCGCTTGGCTGACGATCCCATTGGTAGTCATTATTTATAAAAATGAGAGAAAAAAAATTGAAAGATGACAAAACGACAACAAAAAAAATTCTTGAAAATAGAAATTACTCTGGTATCTAGAGTTTCTGGGTTTCGGCACCAGTTAAACGTTTGTGAGCACAAACACTAAAAAAGAGAAAAGGGAGAGAGAAATGACCAACTCAGTTGTTACTGAGTCCAGTTCGGCTCTATATATACATTCAAATCAGCTGATCGATTCGATTAGCTGATATTGGAGTAACACCTGACTGTAACTCATATATACAATGTATACTTATGAAGCAGTTACAATCTTTTTTTAGTAGATCACACTTAAAGGAGTTTAGATCTACAATTAAAATTATTATTTTTTTTTGAGATGTTTTATTTGTTTACATGATCTTTTTGATATACTTGATATTATTATTCATTCTATCTTTTGAGTATGACTTATTTGCTTCCTACATTGAAAATTTTATATTGCTGTAAAACCTTCCTATTTGTGTTTTATTTCTTTATAATAAATATTGTATTTACTTCATGTATGTATGTTTTTTTTCAGTGGGCTCACCTCTGCCAAAAGTTGTTTTGATAGATTTGAGGTCAGGCAACATCACATCTACAGCTCCATATCATCCGACAGGTGTTCTATCAGTATCTTGGTGTGGTATAAATGAGAATTTATTAGCCACAGCTGGAGAAAATGGAGTTGTTTTTTGGGATGTCAGGCACTTTAGAAAACCAATGTATGTCAATGGTGATAATTGTGGTGGTGGTGGTATTCTTCCAAATTTTGAAATCATACCATCTAGTGATAAGGTTGTCCTTTTAAACCCGGATAAAACTTTGACCATATGGAATGCTCATAAACTTTGTAAAAATGCCTATTTTGGTCCATTCAATGATATTCCTTATAATATTAGGATTAGGTATAAATTTTCCATCAGTGGTGGGTCTGAGCCAGGCATATTATTCATGCCTGAAAACCAAGATATAGGTGTATACGACTTCAAAACTATGGATATGTTGTGTTCACTACAACTCGGGCATGTCATGCCTATTCAAACAATATGTTTTAATAACTATCGATCCCAATTATTTTCCAGTTCACTGGATGGTAGTCTTGGCTGGATTCCGAAGCCCCTGCTTTGGGACCGATGTTGGGTAAATTAATTAGTTTTTTTTAAAATCATATAAAGAAATTTATTTGTTCAGAATTTATATAAAAATTCACTTGTGTGTGCATGTAAATGTTTTTCTTTGATTTAACATCTGATTTCTGACTCTCCATTTTTTCGCACGATTTAATATTAGTAAAAATGACTGATATTTGTTGATTAATTTAAGATGTCTTCCAATGAGGATATTAATTTCTTTAATATTAAGATTTTTAGGGTGATTGGGTCCACCCTAAAAGAATATATTGCAGTATTTAAAATTTATTAAAATAATTATAAGAATTTAAATTGTTTTTATTATTCTGAGGTCTAAAATGATAAATATAAACACAGTGTTTTCAAATTTTTCTGTTGTAATCATTCTTATTGAAATTTTTTTTAAATTTATTTATTGATGTTTACAACTGTATAAAAAATACAACAAGTAAATTTGATCATAATGACATAATGATAATGATATGATGCAGCATGTAAAGAAACTACCCAGTAGTAGAACTCTAAAAACATTTTACAATATAAGGTCACGAGGCCATCTTCTTTTCAGGCACCTCGGATGATTGCCAGTAATGGAACTAGTGGGTTTGGGTGGTTAGGGAGTTTATAATGGAAGGAATGATATCTGGTTCAGGCTAGATTGATTACAAATGAATATTTAGGTCTTTATGTATGGTTTTATTAGCAATGAAATAAGGAGCATTGAGGATTTTATGAAGGATTTTGGATTGTAAGGATTGGAGGAATTCGAAAGTTTAGTGGAGCCCCAAAGCTTAACACCGTATGTCCAGATACCCTTATTATTGTTATATAGATCAGCCTTATGTACTGAGTTGTAAGTAGTCAAACGGTCTAATTGTCTAGTAAGTGCTGTAATAGTCGGAATCTGTGTGCAGTTTCCTGTCTTTTCAGTCTTGTGTGAGGATTCCAGGTTAGTCGTTTGTCAAGATTTAGCCCAGATAACGAATCTGTTCTACAGGGGTAAGAGCCACATTATTAAAGTATACTGTAGGGCAGTCGGCAGGTTTACAACGAAGAGTAAATATGATTTGATGGGATTTATTTTTATCCTCCAATTTCGACACCATTCTTCGAGGATTGTGATATAGGACTGGAGAGTTTGGGATTGAATCAAAGGGTTATTACTAAATGTGAGGACACATGTATCATCAGCATTATTGAAAAATAAGTTAAATATTCTATAGGGCTCATTTTTCCAAAATTTAAATAATCCCAATTCAAAATTTTCGAAACGTACGCCTTATAGGTTCTATCCCCTAAATTAGAGATGAATTCATCCAAAAACACTTGAAAACTACTAAATTTATTTTGATTTATTAAATACCATCAATAAGCAGACTCTAAAATATATGACTTAATTAGTTCCTCAATTTCTTCCCACGTCATGTACAATTTTATTTGTGCTTTTAATTTCAACATTGTTTTCAAATGGATTTTCCTGCATATTATCTCTAAATTTTAATTTTTTAACACTTCCTGCTTTTAATAATGTTCCCTGGGTTATTTTTCCCCAAACACTTGTATGTTGGCTCTCGTTTACTTCCTTACTCAGCTAACAAATTTTTTGTTTCATTTTCTTCTATACAGTACCCATTAAATTTTTCAAATAATTCAATGTTTTGTTTGGTTTATATTACCGTTAAATTTGTTTCAACTTCTTAAATTTTTTATTTTATTTATTCTCTAACCCTGTTAATCCAACCCTGCAATTTTTGTGTAACTATATTAGTTGCTTTAATTTGATTTACTAAATTTTACTTGCTTTAATTGAATTTTGCTCAACAAGATCATTTGTTGAAACATGGTTTTTGCATCAAAATTATCGTTATTTTTATTATTTAACTTTAAATCTGAATTTATTATCAGGGATGCATTTTAATAACAATAAGTCAACCCTAGCCCTACCTCGGTCTCTAATATCCTGGGCAACCTTCATTTTCTTTTAAGACTGCCGCCACACCATTTGATTTTCCAAGAATCACATCTTTAGGATCCCTACTCCCCAGTTACCTCTACTTTATCCTCCATCATTTACTACTTAAGTTATAAAAAAACTTATTCAAATTTAACTCTTTCTACAGCTGTTTCCTGATTGCTTTGATCTAATTTGTAAAGAATTAGGCCACCTGTTGTGCAACAATTTATGTAATATTTAAAGTATGTCAAAATAATGATAAGAATTTTAACTTATTTTAGTATTATCATATTTAAAATATAGCTTTTGTAATCTTAGTCTTCTAGCTCTGTTTTAACAGTAAATTTTTGTACTCCTCATCAGCTATTGTTGTAACCCACATTTTTATGGATCTGAAAAATATGTTAATTGTAAGCAGCTTACAACACTTTAATTTTATATTTCCTGATCAGATGGGGATTACAACAATAAATAATGGAAAATTTTATGATTTTCCCTATTTTTGTGGTATTATTATATCAGTTTATTCCTGAGATATTATTTTATATTTCTACAACAAAATCTTGATTTCTAAAAATTTGTGGGTTGCATTTTACCTTTCCACTGTTGATATTTATACAAACTTATAAATATGCAGTACTCAGTTTATAAAAATTGAGGTGCGGGAACTGTAACTGATATATGTGGAGGGATGAGAATATTCCTTTTGAATTTGGCTTTGACAGATCATTATTTATTCTATTAAATCAGCCATGGATCCACCTTGTGAGGTCAGAAGCCCTCCTGAGACTCACCCAGCCTCTTTAAAGTTTGTAAAAGGGGGTGGTTTAAAATAATTGAGTTATTCCTGAGTATTTATTAAATATTTAGAAAAATGCACTTACACCTATACAATTATTTGTTATGTATGCCAAAGAAGTGTTATGTTAAATAAATTTTGCTGTGATATAAAATTTAGTTAGTTAAGAGTTTTCTATAAATCAATTTTATCTGTCTGAGCATGCAAAACAATGCTCCTTGTATTCTAATTTGATGATATAGATCCTAAATATTACATTTTTGTTGTTGTGTTTTAAAATATATTGGAATAGTTTTAATCATTTCATTGGGTATACTTTTTTAATTGGTATGGAGTTTAAATTTTTATGTTATTATTTATGTATATTTATGTCATTATTTTATAAATTACATTTGCCAAATATATAATTAAGAGGTTTAATTAAGATAAGTTTATGTGATAAAATGTATATAAATTTAATTGAAGAATTCTTTCATTTATTAATTCACTGTTAACTGATGTTATCAAAGCATAGTAAACTGAATACATTCACCAAACATTGATTGTTATTTATACTTTTTTTGGTATTGTTATTGTCTAGAGTTAAAAGACTGATATTAATTCTATATATTCAAAGGTCACTAGGAAAGTTTTGCAATGTGAGTGATTTAATCATATGATGTGGATGTGGGGTTGGAACATGCCTGTTCCTGTTGTACCAGGAGTTTAAAAGAAAAAAAAATTGAGCTTGAAAACACTCCAAGATCAGGTAGTCCAGCTTCATCAGTGACCAAAGAAAACATTGCTGTTTGGATTGGATGCTCCCCAGCTTGGATGAAGTTCACAATGGTGAATTGTTTCAAATTTTGAACAGAATATTTGGCCAGCACTGAAATAGAACCACTAGAGTACCCTATCTACAGCCTAAATCAAGTTCCCTGATACTTTTCACTTTTCTCTCAGGTGAAAAACAGGCTGAAATGGTTACATTACACGAGTCATTGAGGACCTTTGTAGGGTTTGGGATGTGAAGTGTGCTCAAATCACAGAAGCAATATGGTGGGGTTACTTTGAAGTCTGGTTTAGAGAAATGGAGATGTGAATTTTTTGCAGTGAAACTATTTTGAAAACTTTTTAAAAATAAAATTGTATTGTAAAACTTTCCATGTGCCTTTTGTATTTTGACCAGTTCCTTAATCATAGGAAAGATAGTCTGTGATTTCAGCAAAATGTCTCTTTATTTTACACCAACTTTCATTTATTACAAAAAATTATAAAAAAAGCTCATTTTGCAGTTAAAGAAAAGAAAGGATGTCTAAAATGGTCTATGAAAGTTTGTGGAGAACATATAAAAAAATAATGTGTGCACATTGTACTTAAAATTATGATTACATTTATTCATGACTGAAAATCATTTATTATTTTTTATTAATACAAATATTTATTAATAATAACTTTTATTCTAAATTAAACTGTGATAATAATTATATGCCTATCAAAAGACTGAAAATGTTTACTTTCAATAAATACTTGTTTTTGAATTTTTTTTTTTTATTATTTTCCTTGTTACAAAATAATTTATTCAAAGTGAAATATAACATTTTTATGTAAGAGAAAGATAGCTTTTTTATTTTTTGAATTTATGATAAAATAGGCCTGGGCGGCCAAGGTTGTATATTAGCAATTCAAATTGAGGTTTTTAGTAGGTTAATGTGTGCTTGGCTTCATAGCCAATATTATTGTGTGGTCACTGATGGTCTACGCCAGTAACAAATTTTTTAGGACTGAAACAGTTGAGAAGTACCATTAAAATGTAGATAGAGTTTGTTAAAACAGGTTGGACTTGGCAGCTTACCCTGAGGTTGGCTGAACTAAAGATATTTAATTCTTGAGCACTGGAAAACATTAAAAGGTTAATACTTTATTTTAAATCAATCCCTACTTCAGAAATAGGTTTCCTGAATTTATCAAAACATGTTACCATTGTAGAATAATCATCAATAAAGTCTTAATAATATTTCTTCAGATTCACAATCATGAGCTTAACAAAAGATAGACGAGATTCATTCTGTTCAAGTTAAGTAATGTCATGCTAATGATGAAAATCTTATAACCAATGTCTTTAATCAAACTGACTCTATTTTAAAGCAACCTTCACAACTAAGCCGTTTGTCTTAGTAATTTTCATACAGATTGCTCAGCTTTCAATTTCAACTTAAGCAGGTAGTTGAAGTTGAAGGATTTTTTTTTTATTAAATTACAGTTTATGTCCCTGGTAATTATCCAATATCATAGAACTTACATGATTTAAATTTCTCAGACTAATGTGGTAGAAAGTAAGGTAATTAATTTTATTCTGTTCACATTTCTTTTTTTGAAATAAGTAATATTAAGACTGATTGTTTATTTGTTAACAAATGTTGATTCAAAAAGAAAAGTAAGGATTTTTAACAAGTTATTGAACTACTAAAAATAGATTTTTGGGATTTGTTAAAAGTTTTGAAAATTTTTAGGTTGTGGATAGTGAAAAATGTTCGGCAACCCTTACCTTAAAGAATGAAAATGTCTAAGAAAGATTATCCAAATTTTATGGTTTAAGGAGGAGAATTGTATGGTTTTTAAATATATTAAAAAAACAAATATCAGTATTCTTTTAAAATTTGTATTTCTCCCTTTTGTATAAAATACAATGTTTGAAAAACCAAAAAATGATGTTTTATTTAACCACTAGAAAACAAAAATAAATGAACATCCTTGTTTAAAAATTAAGGAATGTCATAAAATAGATAATTACTGTTTAAAATATATTTGCAAATAAATCACACTTAATATATTGTCTTTTTATGCATAAAGGTTATGAGCATGATTAACTTAAGAAATAGGTCTTCTGTACAATTTTTTTGACATTTGATTTTAGATTAGTGAATTATAAAAATAGCAAACAACACCCATTTATCTTATTATTTCAAATCACAATATATATGATAATAATTAGGAAAACATGAAATTGTATAAATAAATTAAATAAAAACATTTGCATATTTTTCAATGGTTTCTATTAAGGATTTTGGAATAATAAATTAAATAAAAAAATAAACTGGAGGTAATACACTGTGTTGTATGAATGAAAATATCTCATTAAATAAATTACTAAGGAAATTGATAAAAATTAGCTGACCCTTTTAGTGAATACTGTTTCTATTACTTTTTGAAAATTATTTGAAATTCTCATTGTTGTTACTTTTATTTTTTTATTGTTTCACCATTTAACTAATTCACAATTTATAATTTTTCATTTAGTAACCGGGTAAATGATAAAGTAGGTATGGCTTATTTCTTATGATAATGTAGTTTCATTTTGTATCTTAAAGTTTAGATTGTTCATCGGTTACATCTTGTTATTCTCCTCATCATATCACCACAAGTCCTGATTTTATGGACAACTTCTTCTTGCATAAGGTTGAAACACATTGCGATAAGGGCCATTCCAAGCATTAAGTACATTGAGCAAAAAATAAATCTAAAAAATAAGTAGTTAAATTGACGATAAATAAAACAGTAATTTTAATGAAAAATCATGAATTTTGAAATCCATACTTAATTTTATAAACAATAAAAAGCATAATATAAAATATGTATTTAATATACATCTAAAGAGATATAATGTGAATGTTTGAATTTTGTAATATATCATTATTGCATCCATTTGTCTTATATCTTATCTTGTATTTACCTTGTCATATTATTTTGTTCTAAAAACAGCCTCGACAATGGCTACAAATAATTAGAATCATGAGCTTATACTCCAAAAGTAATTCCCACCTGTATTTAATATCCATTAGACTGAATGTTTATTGGCTTATTGTTAATAAACAACTATGATATAGAAATAGCGGCAACAGATTCAAAATGGATTGGTGTTAGTAAAAGCACAGTAGCTACATATTTTTGCTAAGCAAATGCCAGTACTGCATTTTTACAATAGCAGTAATAAGACTTTAAAGTAAGTTTACTTACTATACAGTCAGACAGTATTAACTAGAAGTGAATGGATCACCTACTTTTAAGTTTAATCTAGTGCAAATGTGTCAAAACATAACTGAATTCAGTATTAATTCATTAGTGAATGAATTGAAAGTTAAAATTGATTAAATGGTAAGGAGAAGAAGTGAAACATTGACAAAAAAACATCAAATGGAATGCAGGTCACTACCTAAACCTAATGGAAGGAGTATAAGAGAGAGGATAAAAGCCTTAAGAAAAATTAAGCAAAAAAGGGGGGCCTTACTAAGATGGGCGTGTTAAGAGAGGAGTTGGGGCAAGATGGATGTGATCAACTCCACTATTTTTTATTTCTCTTTCTTTTGAAAGGAAAGGTTAGATATAGGGTTTATTTTTAGGTTTATAGGCAATCACTCTTAGGAAGTATGTCATCTTAAATTTTGAAAGGAAACACAATGTTAGCGGAACACGGTGTCTCGTGCCTGTTTAGTGCAGTCCATTTTTGTTTAAACATAGAAATCCATTTACAATGAATATATTTCACTTTTTTTATTAAGTTACTTATAACCATTAGTACCTCATCTGTATAATATCAATTTGACAAATTCACAAATTAATAATAAAATTTAGAGGTGAGCGATATTACAACTTTTGTTTAGTTTGGTGTATATTTTAATATCCTCTTCCTTCTTTAAATAGTTTAGTAAAATTGTTAATTAATCTAGAAGTAATTCTTATATAATATGTCTATAGATTCTAACGTAAAAAGTCCTGATAAGAACGATGGTGAAAAGTTGACCCTGGTGCTTCTTAGGTCTGATATGGTATTTTTTCTAAATGGCTGCTGAATATTTTGAGATATGAAAAATAGTAAAATATTAAGATTTTATTGAATTTGAAGCACTTTCAGTATGCCATAAAGTAGTTATTGATAATATTCTTCCAAAGTTTAGTCATTTTCATGATATTTGCGAAAATAAATTAACAAAATCACTTTTTCTCTCTTTTGGAAAACAAATATTACTTTTGGAAAAACTATGTCTCATGAATTTTTGAACATGCAGAAATATATTTAGGGTCGATTTGAAGTACATTTAATGGACTATAAAATAAGATATAATGACATTTCAGCTACTTGTAATAGATTAGGAGTTATAGGCTATTTTTATACATTACTATGGGTAAGGTATTTGAGAAAATCCTTTCCCTCAGGTTACAAGAGTTCACGGAGGGTATAAATGGATGGCCTCTCGAGGGCTCAATATGGGTTTCGTAAAGAGCTATCCACGGTAGATGCTGTTGGATTGGTAGTCGAGATAGCCCGTGCAGCAATTACAAGAGTAAGGTGGAGGAGAGGTGCTAAATGTTATGCAGCAATCATCACTCTAGATGTTTCTCTACTTCGTTGAGTAGTTTCTTACACATCAGTAATAGTTCTAAAGATTCATGCATGAATTATAATGATTGTTAATTTAATATGTCTTGTTTTGTGATAGAAGGAGGTACAATTAATGAACAATCTATATATTATTTATAAATTTATAGGGGCGTTAACAAGAGAGATTTGTACAATAACGGATCAACAGAATAATAAACTAGATAATATTTAACTACTAATAATAATCGTGTAATTTTTGTAAATTATTTATCTTTATTTATGTAATTAATTTATGACTTTATATATATATATATATATATATATAAAAAAGGAAAAGTAGCGATCGTGGACAACACTCACGCTCAGGTAGTTTTACCACTTAATATTTAATAAATGAAAACTGTAATTGAATCTATTTTTTTTTAAACTACCTGAGTTCAATGCCTTCGTCTTTTCTGATCATATCACCAGGTACAATATCTCCAAATCCAATAGTACTCAAGGAAATGAAGCAGAAATATGCACCATCAAGGAGTCCCCACTTTTCCCATTTACCAAATAAGATAGCTCCTCCATATACATATCTAAAACAATAAAATGTTTATGATAATGTTCCATTAGAGCAGCATCCTAGAAAGTTACATCTATTTACTTATGTAAATAATTATTTATAATGGTTTAGAACTATAACTATTCTTAAATATAGCCGACAACTTTATCTTAACCTCATTTAATGCCAAAAGCCTTCTTCCTTACATCCCCATTGACAAAGCCCTTCCTATTGTTGAAACGAACTGGATTATTATTCAATCTCATACCACGTTTAACCTCACCTCATTTCTTTCAGCTTTAGAACTTTGTTGTGATTCTGGTTACATGACTTTTCATGATTCATTTTACTACCAGATTTCCAGACTTTCCATGAGTAACTGCCTTGCTCCTGATATTTCTAATACTGTTCTTAATGACCTACTCGACTCCAGAATACTTCTATTCTCTCAAGACATAATTTTCGTCAAGAAGTACGTTGAATTCTTCCTTGTCCTCAATTCTGACAGAATCCCCGAAATTCTATCAGCCTATTACTCCTATTACCCTCGTCTTCGGTTTACTGTTGAACGTGAATTTGACCATTCCCTCCCACTTCTTGACTGACTTATTATCAGAAATCTCGATGGCTTCCTAACTACTGATTGGTATACCATACCTACCTATTCCGGCAGACTCCTTAACTATTTTTCTCCACACCCTTAGCACCAAAAAATCAATGATGCTATGAACCTTATACACCGATCCTTTGCTCTTTCTGACCCTCAGTATCACCTGACCAACATACAACGTATTAAGCAAAACTTATTTAACAACAATCTCCTAGATATGTGATTAACAAACCTTTTGACTCTTATGTTAACCCTGTTACCCTAGTTCTTCCTCTTATTAACTCTTCTCAACCTACTCCACCTCTTTTTCAGTACAAGTCCCTTCCGTATATCCTCTTTCTTTCTGAAAATATACAAAAATCCTTACGATCCACTATCTTACCCTACGTTTTGGCTTGAAGTCTTACAACAAAATTTCCTATCTTTTCTCTAATTGAAAAGACCCTGTTCCTTTGTTATACCGTTCCATGCGCTAGTTAGCAAATGAACATATGCTACTTCGTGTCCCACAATAGAGTGTATTTTCCAGTGAACTAAAATAAAAACAGTAGTGAAAAAACAGTCAGTGTAATATTAAGTGATACTGCTCACATGAGAACTAAATTATAGGTGAGTTGTCGCTTATTTATAAACTTTTAGTGAACTGTGTGTTTATATACAGAGACCACCCAGGAGACCCTCAAGAATTGACAAACCAGGAGTGTCCTTCGCTCAAATGACTGGAGAATCAGAGCTGGCAACTCAGGCCCTGCCGCAATCGTAACCTTCACCCCATTAACCTCAACCTCAATCCCAACATTCTCATCCCTCTGTTCCTCAAACCTCATCCACTTCCCAAAAGCCTAATTATTAGATACCTTGTATCCTAACTATCTCCATATCCCCAATTCCTGTACTACCTCCACCCTCATAAATAAGGGGCCCAGTAAACTGGAATTCCTTCCGCCGAATCTTAACAGACCAAACCGATCATAATGTTTCCCTAAAAACCCCTGAAAACCTATATGACGCAGTCCATTCCTTCACAAACCTTATCCAACAAGCTGTCTGGTCTGCCTCCTCACCCTATAATGTCCCCAGTAAACGCAAGACAAATCCTCTACCACAACATCTCAAAGACCTCATTCAAACCAAGCGCCAGTACAGAACATTATGGCAACGCACAAGACATCCT
>NW_027108478.1:215754-218716 GCF_000696795.3 Halyomorpha halys
CAGGAAAACCTCCTAATAATCCTGCTTCTTATAGACCATTCAGCCTACTTCCAGTCCTCTCAAAACTTTTTGAAAAAATCCTCCTTAAACGTATCCTATCCATTGTTGAATCGCAGAGTTTTCCCGCTCATCAATTTGGATTCCGCCCTAGACACAGTTCAACAAGGCCTCAGAGCCGTTGACTATATCTCTTCAGCTCTTGAAAAAAAACAATACTGCTCGGGTGCCTTTCTGGATATAGCGCAAGCTTTTGACCGGGTATGGCATTCCGGATTGCTTTTCAAGCTCAAATCCATATTACCCCAAACCTTATACCTTACCCTCCGCTCCTACCTCTCAGATCGTTCCTTTCGAGTTCGCAGTGGTTCTGAGTACCCAAATATCTACCCCATCGAGGCAGGAGTTCCCCACGGCAGTGTCCTGGGTCCTATCCTCTACATCCTCTTTACTGCTGACATTCCCATCACTCCAGACACATTCCTGGCAACATTTGCTGATGATACAGCTATCCTATCCTGCCATCCCGATCCTGTAAAACCTCATCCAATCTCCAAACACACCTCACCCGGATTGAGCAATGTTGCAACCAATGGCGGATAAAAGTCAATGAATCGAAATGCATCCATGTGACTTTCACTCAAAATCCTTAGAACCATAGTTAATGCACCCTACTACGTTTCCAACTACATCATGACCTACATATCCCTCTTGTCCTTGACCTCATACCAATCAAATACTCAAAATTCCATATAAACCTTTCCAACCATCCAAATCCTTTGGTTAAAACCTTATCTAGTTCCACCCATCCCTACAGCCCACCTAGAAGGTTGAAACGGCAGTGGCCAAGAGACTTATTGTAAATAAAAACGTACAATCTGAGTTCTGGCAATGGTAAGATTCTTCACTCAAGTTGAGTGTTTGCGGCTTTAGAACACTTGCTCAGCCTCCACTGGCTCATTACTAGTGATGCGGCGAGAGGGATGCGCTGGGATCTTTTGAGCTCTGGTCCACCCCTCACACGTGGGGGATAGAGTGGACTCAGGAATCCTCAGGTCGATTGTGTAAATATTGTATATATTATTTTATTTATTTATTTTTCATACGGATAGTTTGATTATGTTCATCTTGTCTATTCTTTTTGTTTGTATATATTTTAAGATTTTTTTTATTGTAGTTTTTTTTATTATTATTATTTTTTTATTTTATTTATTTTTTTAAAATTTTAGTATGCATGAGATCATTCATCACTATTAACTATTGGCCACAACTGTGTGGCAGATTGTAATATCTATCAATAAATAAATCTATTAACAAATACCGTTCCAATGTAGTTCACCGGATGCCTTGTTCTACCCTATGTTGTAATTCCTTGTATATCGGTGAAACTAAGAATCAACCTAAAAACCGTATTTCCAACACAAAACTTCTATCAACTCCTGTAACCCCTTCGTCTCTAAATTGTCAGAACACGCTTTAAACCTCCATTATTCTTTTAACTTCGATCAGACTACTATTCTTCCTACTGTCCCCAACCACAAAAACCGCCTGATTTCGGAATCGATTCATATAAATTTAACAGAGAATTCATTGGTGTCGTAATTGGAGGATTAAGATAAATTCCAACAAATCCCATCAAAAAATCACCTTTACCCTTCGTCGTAAACCTACTGACTGCTCTACAGTTTCATTTAACGATGTTACTCTTACCCCTGTCGAACAGATCCGCTACCTCTGACTACATTTGGACAAGCGATTAACCTAGAATCCTCACACCAGACTGAAAATACAGAAAACTGCACGTCAATTTCGACTATTACAGCACCTACTAGACAAACGGTATAAACTTCCAACACATTACAAAAGACTGATCTACATGACTGTGATAAGGCCAATCTGGACATATGGAGTTGAGCTTTGGGGCTCCACTAAACCTTCGAAAGTTTTACTTTGTCACAAATAAAATCATACATAAAGACCTTAATGTTCCCTATGTAAGCGATCTAGCCCGAACCAGGCATCACTCCTTCCATTATAAACTCTTTAACTACTCAAACCCCTTAGTTTCTAATCTTGCATCCTCTTCCATTCCTGACAATCCTCCGAGGCGCCTGAAAAGAAGATGGCCACGAGACCAGCTTATGTAAAATGTCATTAGAGTGCTACCAATGGATAGTTTCTCTACACGCCTGTAACACTTCAATTTAACTTAGATCAGATTTACTAAATGTATTATAATGTACAGTTGTAAATAGCAGTTAAGTATTGGCGAAAGCAAAATGTCAAAAAAGAGAAGAAGGAATAAGATGTAACACGTTTGAACAGCTGTAACATACTGGCTTTATTGGGTTTAGCACATCTTTATATATATATACACATGATCAGCTGATCTCCTCAGTCAGGTGACATCGAAGTACCAGCTGACTGTAACTCCCCCCCGCCAGTTTACGAACAATCTTCGTAAACTTATACTGTAGAATATAACATATTTAGAAAAAATATGGAAAATTATTTACAATAAAAACAAATTTCTATACCAATATACAAAAACTCACAAGTTGATCAAAAGTAAACACTAAATACATAAATTAAACTTAGAAATAAAGAAAAAGATTTCTGGTACAATAATATGAACAACATAAAATAACAAAAAAATACAAACGTCAAGAATAAACTAAAACACAACATTAAAAAATTAAATAAATAACTACATTTCAAGTGGAGGTGATATGAGAACAGACCAGTCTCTATATTATCATTGCCGGAAGTTTTAATTGTTCAGTATGGACAGTTCGCCTTTTTTTTTTGGTTCTCGGATACTCTCTATCGTAACTACATTATTCTCCCTAATGATTATCACCTTGAATGGGCCCTCGTATCGCTGTATCTCCTTACCCCTGTTAGAACCCAACTTTCTATATACGATCGTCCCAATTTTGATATCTCCCATCCTGTCTGTGACCTT
>NW_027108478.1:219226-224868 GCF_000696795.3 Halyomorpha halys
ATACTGCTTCCGAAGACCTGTCCTGCACCTGGTGCGCCATTGCCGCCTTACTGAAGAGGTCAATCATGGTCACCCATTTGTACCCCTTCCATGTAAATGTGTCAATTTGTAAATCCTTGAGCGGTGCATCTGTAGTAGGTGTCTTCTCCTGTCTTCCTTTAGGCGGATGTCTGTCGTATTTAGTGCGTAAACATATCTCCACCCTTGTTCGGATTGTTTCCACTCCTCTTACCAGTTCTGGTTGAAGAACAGCTCTTGGCAATGTGTCCGTAACCGTTACACTGAAAACAGCGAGGACCTTTAAAAGGATTTTTATCGCCTTTACCTTGCTCATAATGCTTGAAGTATCATTCCTTCCATTATAAACTCCCTAACCATCCAAACCCACTAGTTTCTAACCTTGGTTCTGTTGAATCTAAGATTCTATAGTTTATGGCCAAAGATGACATAGGTCATGGAGTTATGACAATATTTATTGAACATAGTAACAACACGGAACTACACTAACACGTATATAAAATGTGTAAGGTTTTACATGAAACGTGGTCGAGACAATATTGCCACAGATTCAGAAATAAATTATCCAACAGGTTCCTCTTCCATTCCTAACAATCCTCCGAGACGCCTGAAAATAAGATGGCCACTAGACCTGCTAATGTAAAAACTTCATTAGAGTCCTACCAATGGATAGTTTCTCTACACATCTGTATCACTCCATAATAAAATACATCAAATTTACTAAATCTATAATTATGTACAGTTGTAAATTCCAATGAAAATAATAAAAAAAATTAAAAATTGTCTCGCTGTCAATGACATACTAATGCTGGGAAAAAGTAATTGCAATTACAGTTACTTTCGTTTTACTTTTATTAGGAACTACAGAAATGAAATTAAAATTTTAATGAGTAATTTCAACTACTTGATGAACCACTGTAATTTTAATGATAGTCCGAAATAACAATTACTAGTTGAATCAAAGTAACAAATTTCAGTCAAAAGTAATTGTAATTATTTTTGCCCAATACTAACACATACCATAGATCAACAACTGCTACTAAAAGGACATCACCCGTGAACAACGAATTTCCTTTCGTTAACAATCGAGTTTTCCATCTTTCCCAGAGGTGAATTCCTCAATTCTTGCTCTCCCAATTTACTGAATAGATCTCACTTCTTTTGTGGCGGATGTGATCCTCATTCTAATTACCTTCTCAGGGATTCCGAGTTTTTTCATTGCCTTGTGTACTAGTACTTATGAAAACAGTCATAGGCTTTATTAAAATTACCAAAAGATGATGTTTAAACTTATGTTTACGTCCTTTCACAGATATGTGAGCAGAATATTTGGTCGATCGTAGATTTATTTTTCCGAAAACCATACCTATTCGAGCCTGAGCTCTTATCAACAAAAGGGAGTTGAGGAGAGGGGGGAGCGGTGAAAGAGGTTATTTGAGGGAAAACAATGTCTATCCAGAAGAGAATAAGGAGATAGTTCTATATTTGTCACAGAACAGCCGATTACCTTATTTTTTATTAGATCAGCTTATGTACTTATTCCGAGTTTTTCGTATTACTTTCTGTCTAAATTCAAAAACAATGTTCTTGAGGATCTTTACTAGTTCACTTCCTCTACACTTTAATAATCTTGCAGGCGATTCGTCACCACCTAGTGCCTTATTAATTTTAAGATTCACTATTGGATCTAAAATCTCTTCTTCATCCAAAGTTCCACAAATTGATCACAAATTATATCTGCATTGTGGTCCTTGTTACTTAATTGGCGGTCATTTGGCATTATTATTTATTCTTAACCAACCTTCTATTATTAAAATTTATTAAGTTATTAGAAAATAATAATACAATAATCAGTTTCGTATAAGACTGACCAATAAAAATTTAGTATCTGAATGTTTCCTAACCTTAATGAGCGAATTCCATATATTTTTAGGCTGAGATAATCAATTATTTTTATTAGCTCATGTTTCCGAGATAAGTAATACGCAAACCTATCTGATTTGTTAACATTTTTCAAGGGAAATAAGGAATGTCTTACATCGAAATTTCTTGAACAAAATTGTTATCAATAATGTCTCTATTAGGGAATGTATATGGAATATCACTTAAAAAAATAGATTCTCGTGACAAAGTGAAAACATTTCTTTTTGGCTTACCTTTTGTACGCTCGTCTACTTACCTTACACCGGGACATGTTTGTATATGGTCCTGATATTACTGAAGTTTCGGCACCTACGACGAAGGTTAAGTCCAGTTTTTACAGTGACAGCTATTGTAGCTGCCACCATCTTATAACTACGAAATTTGTTGCCGTGACGTACTGTCAGGATTCACTTGGTAGTAGGTAGTTCTATTTAAAATTTGCTCATGCGTGACTGGTAACTACTACATACGGACGTCTGCCGTACCTTATAACCTCATAATAGTAATCTTATATATAACATATAAACTTGTATGTTCCCTGTTTCTGATTTGCCTTTGGTATCAGTTGTTGTTTTTTGTATTTACCTGATTAGGTTTTTAATAATCATTCACAAATTTAAAATGTAAGTGAAGTGAGGTTTTTCGATAACGTATAGACTAGTATTATTAAACTATCTGATTGTTGTGATAGTCCTACTACGACAATATTAGGTATATGGGAGGTGATACATAATGCTTGACGAAAAACGGGTATCCTGGTCATCAGAAGGATAAAAAGTTGTTTAACACACACGCACGCACGCACGCACAGGCGCACGCCCACGCCCACGCACACGCACACGCACACACGCACACACACACAAAACCCGTGTGGAGTAGCTAGTCTCCCATCGGGGGCCTCCCCAGGTGGCGGATAGGGTGATTCTCTCCAGATATGGCGGGAACTGGGGAAATAAAATACCCGAAGTGGACCAAAACTAGATTCAAATCCAGACGCGACGGTTCCTAGAATAGGCGGCGTACTGGTCAGCGTCTGTTCCTCAGGTTAGAGGCGGTGGTTTCAAAACCTGGCAGGAAGTATAAAATGCGAAAATTCTATGAGAAAGTATGGAAGATAGGGCTAACTGTGCTACGGTCCAGGGGCACGGAAACCCAGTACCGGCGCCGATAGGGAATGCGAAAGCGGGTTACCCGGCGTCGTCATCATACGACCGCAGTGCTGCAATGGTTAGAGACTTGGCCATTGTAGCATCTAATGCTACAAGACTTACCACAACAGAGGTAATCTTGGGAGCAAGATTAAACAGTTTCTCTCCTTCATTCGTACCAAGAATAATGTGCATGGCAAGATAAGGAGTTTTGCATGCGAAATACAACTTTACTTTGAAAAGTTAGAAACAGCTGCACTCCCAATCGAAACTACAGAGAGCCACACCCAAACGAAGGAATAAGTCCACCTAGAAAAAATGCTGCTAAAACAGAGGGAACAATAACCACACCTTATTTAACGGGTGATAAAACGAAGGCCAGGAAGAAAACCACACAACCCAATGCACCAGTGGTGCATCATAATGCAGATCGCCCTCAGAGATCGGCAGCTTAACGTGAAGAACCACAGCTGGAGCAATGGCAGGAAGTAAGAAAAAGATCGAGGAAGAAACCTCGCCCTAAGCCACCGAGGCCTGATGCTGTCATAGTAAAAATACCGGAGAGCCAGTCTTACTCAGATGTCTTACGAAAGGTGAGAGAAAATCCGGCGATAATGGAAATGGCTTCATCAATCACAAAGGTTCGGAAAATTAATAAAGGCGACCTTTTACTCCACCTGGACCGAATGAATGAGCAATATCTTGCTTCACTAAAAAGCTCAATGGAGGGTGTGCTTGGTGAAGGGGCAGAAGTGCGGACTTGGACGGAGGAGTCCCTTTTCGAGCTACGAGACTTGGATGCTCTCACCACAAAAGAGGAGGTTGCGGAGGCCTTAAAACCTCTCTTGGGTGAAGATTCAGTGCCTACCACAGCAGTGAAATCTATCCGTCAAGCATATGGAGGTACACTAACAGCGGTTATTTCACTTCCGGTTCTCCAGGCTAGGAAGATTATGGCACAAGGAAAGGTCCGAGTAGGACTGGTGGTTAGCCGTATACGGGAAAGTATCAGAGTCCCGAAGTGTTTCCGTTGCTGGGAGTACGGACACATAGCCCGGAATTGTGTTGGAAAGGATAGGACCTCCCTCTGTCGAAACTGTGGTAAAGCGGGTCACAAAGCTACTGACTGTGACCAGAAACCCCAGCGGAAGTAGTAAGTGTCCAGCTTTCCGTTCAGCACTGAAAACCATGACGCAAATCCAACAACATCGTAGATGAGAATACTCCAGTTGAATTTGAACCATTGCGAAGCTGCTCAGGATCTCCTTTACCAAACGGTACGGGAACAGCACATTGACGTTGCTATTCTCAGCGAACAATATAAAAATCTGGATGGCAACTCGTGGGTATCCGATGCCAGTGGTAAAGCTGCTATTTGGGCCTGTAATTCCCAAGCTATTCAGGAAGTGAATACTACAGCGCACTCCGGCTTTGGATAGGCGAAGATCAACGGCGTGTACATCTTTAGCTGCTACGCCTGTCCCAGCATCACAATAGAAGACTTTGCGAATTTGTTGGATCGCATTGTCTTAGAGGCTAGTTGCCATAATCCAACTATCATAGCTGGTGATTTCAACGCATGGGCAACGGAATGGGAAGTAGAATAACAAATCGACGAGGTGAAGTTCTCCTGGAAGCTTTCGCACAACTAAATGATATGATCCTTATGAACACCGGAACAAATCCGACGTTTACAAGAGCAGGAAGATTATCAATCATTGATTTGACGTTTGTAAGTGGACGCATGCATCGGATCGCTGCTACTTGGGAAGTTTGCAGATTTTATACAGTGATCACTAGGCTATATTGATCACACTACATACGCCTACAAGAAAGAATAGTTGTCGATGGAGGACTAATGGCTGGAATACAAAAACTTTTGATGACGCTTCATTCACTTTAATGCTGGAGGATGAGTGTGAATTAAAAGGGTCAGCCGAGGAAAAGGCTCGTATACTGACCTCTTTTATATCTGGGGCTTGTGATGCAGCTATGACCCGTTCAAAGCCTGGCAAACATCATTCCTCAGTGTACTGGTGGACAGAGATACTATTGACGATCTTCGCCGGTGTTGCAACCAAAGAAGAAGACGTTACCAGCGATCGAGACGTCTATCGGAGTTTTCAGTGCTTCAAGTAGAGTTCAGGAGAGCTAGAAGAAACCTCCGACAAGCCATTAAAGAAAGCAAACGACGGTGCTGGAGAGAACTTTGTGATGAGGTGGATGCAGACCCATGGGGTAGACCTTACAAAATAGCGCTTAAGAAACTTTGTAATGGCACGATGCAGCACCCCACGAGATCAAATTTTGTAGATAGTATTGTCAGAACACTATTCCCTGAACAGGCGAATAGTATTGAATGTAACAATATATATATATATATTGATCTCCTGGTGATATATTGATATATATATATATAGATTGATATATAGATCTCCTGAGAGCCAGCTCTTCAGCTCTTCAGAGCTACATTAGGAATTCCGTCCAATCCTGGTGCCTTGCCATGTTTTAGGTCCGAGGCGATGTCCTCTATCTCTTCCTGCGTAATTTGTG